>NW_004524945.1:845651-850220 GCF_000260255.1 Octodon degus | reverse complement strand
ATCTAAACAAAAATCGTGTGGTGAAATAAATATCTTGATTACCTAAAGAAAGTATGGAATTAATCAGACTGAAGAAATCCAGGCTGAAGATGTTCATGGATGATTTCATAACTTGGGCCTTGAGAAACTGGAGGCCTACAACTCTCTAATGGCACAGACATAGATAGCAATAGGAGGGTACAGTGAGGTTGGCTTGCTTCAGGTGCTAAGGTCATGTACTTTAATAAGAGTTAATGAAATGCTAATTGGGACATGATCAAGTAATTATAGAGTGGGTAGAGGTTGGCATGGAAACTTAAAAATGAGATTACTAGAGAATAACAAGGTTGATGTTCTCCCAAGAAAGTCCTATCAGTTAAAATCAACTATGTGCTACATTTATCCAATGAAGTTCTGTCAGATATCAAAAGAGAAATGTGACATTTCTCTTGATTTAACTAAGTTTGAGAATTAAGTTGAGAAACATAGCAAATATCCATGAAATATTCAACATACTTACTATGATGTAACATTTCTCAACTTTTATGCTTAAAAAGTAAGGAAATGTATGAACTTATATACAAAAATGTTAACATTAGGGCCGCTCACCAGATTACAGAGGACCAGTAATTATGGCATACTTATGTTGAAAGGACTAAAGGTTATAATATAGTAAGATTACTATATTCCAGAGCTCCAAACCTGAGCATGTCAGTGGTCACATGACCCAACCAGAGCCCACCAGCAAGTTTCCCTGAAATTTATGGACTGTGTTCAAAGAATTTCTTCCCTCACAAAGAGGCCCGCTGAGGTTGATTTTTACCTACCAGGAAACATTCATATGATTTTTATATTTCCCAAATATATATTCTAAATTTACATCAGAGCTATATACCTAACTAATACAGCAAATAGATTATGTTGGTGAAAGTGGCAATACTAAATTCAAGGATATAGGCACTCATTCAGGTTTGCCTTCATATTTGATACTTAACTAAGCCTCTTGAGAAATATAGAGCTAGCCTTCTCTTGACAATTCATAACTAAGGAAAGATACACATGTTAGAGATTTTCTGTTTGAAGTTGATCAGATCCAACCCAAATTAGCGGGAGAGAATATGTTGGCTTTATTAACTCAGAATGACATTTGGTCAGGTAAAAGGTTTAAATGAAAAGATGACTTGTTTCTTATCATTCTCTCTTCTTGAAAGACAGAGATAACTGTCTCTGTCAAGGGTGCCATTTAAAAGATGATAATTAGTTACCAAAAACATGAACAAGTACAAACATATTCCAAGTAAAATAAAAATAACCATCTCTGTAGACAGCTATGTTGACCAGAAATAACAATAGATATTTAAGAAAAATACTATTAAAATAAACTAGAAGAATTTCAGGAGTGAATATGATGACAAAATATATACAGGATTTAACAAAACACTACACTTGAATTTTCCTATCAAAAATCATGTAATAATTCATATGAAAAATTATAAAATGGGATAAATACTCATAGATTTCACAATGATTATTCATAATTGTGAAATAGTAATATAATAATTTTCTCAGGAGGATTTATTATTCAAGCAAAAAGATATTTTGGATTAAATCCCAGGTTTCCTTTATTTTAAGGGGAGATAAAAGACACTGTATTGAGTGCAAAGACAGAAAAGCTTAACTACTTAGAAGTACCAGTGTGTAGCACAGTTTTAGAAGAGGCTAGATAAACTTGCAAAAATAAATGTTGAAAATGAAAAGTCATACTGTGCTAGGTTTTGAATGTACAGGTGACAAGGTTTTACTTGCTTTCATAGACTCCAGTAGACAAGCAAGTAGGAAGTTGTTCTTTAGGAAAAAGTATAGGGCAGCAGTGTTTACAAAGGTTAACTGTGATGAAAGTAGTATGTCTTCAACTATAGAACAGTGAAGAGCTTGAGAGGAATAATTAATATTTGGGATGCAGAAGTGCAAGTAGGTAAAAGATTGGTATTATGAATCTTTAAAAGAGATTGTGAGGGAATACATTTGGATGAAGAGTAGGTGGCAGTTGATATAAGATCAAGTAGGAATCTCACTATTGGTTTCAGCCTAATAAGCTGCTCACTTGGCCTGGACAGTCCATCAGATAAATATGACCCTAGAGTCTTTAGATTCAGGTTTCCTTTTGCCTAGAAACTTTTAAGCTTAATGTCCAATGATTCCAGAGCTCCAAACCTGAGCATGTCAGTGGTCACATGACCCAACCAGAGCCCACCAGCAAGTTTCCCTGAAATTTATGAACTGCGTTCAAAGAATTACTTCCCTCACAAAAAGGCCCACTGAGGTTGAAAAAAAAAACCAGGTAGAAAGAAAGAAAGTATAAACTGTATTAAATGATCAGTTCCTGACCTTAAAATTCTTAGGGTTACTGGTCCTCTGTAAACTGGTGAGGGGCCCCAATGTTAACTCTTTTGTATATAAGTTAATAAATTTCCTTATGAAAACTTAATTTTGATATCTGCTGTTACTAGCCCCAGTCTCTTCAAATACTACATGGCAGGAATGTCACATACATTCCCATAGTTATCGCAAAGCTCCATTAGAAATCACACACAAAACTATTAAATTCTCTAAAAATAAAATTCTCTACCCTGAGTAGATGTTCATTTATTTAGCAACAATTATTTAAAGATGTATAGATTCACATCATGTTTCTTCTTTTAAGGCATTTATGCACCTGATACAAGAGTAATGTTGATAACGATAGTGCTTTGCAGTGCCAGTTTTTATTTGCACAATGTTTATAAGAACACACAGCTAAGGAGTGGGACAGCTGTGATGAAAACTAAGGATGTTGAACTCGACCCTCATGCTATCCATCCATCTTAGATGTACAACTGTTTTCCTTATTGGACATCCCTACTCCATCAGATAAATATGGCTCTAGAGTCTGCAGATTCAGTGGTTCAAAGATTAATCTGATTTTGATATCTATGAGAAGAAAATATGAAGTAAGTGTGAAAATAGACTATTAATAATTTTTCCAACCTGCTTCTGGTATTTTGCAATTAGAAGACAGTTGGAATCAAGTTTAGCTTTCTTAAAGTCTGTGTATGTACTTTTTCTTGCCATCAAAGGAATTCTACCCTGTTTCTTTACTAAGCATAAGATATCAAGCCATGGAAGATAGACTTTATAATGGAAGTTAATTAATCTTACATTGTATGAAAGATTTTATTTAGAAGTTCAAGGAAGCCATCTTTTACGTTTGTACTATCTAAATTTAGAGGTTACAATCTTTTCCATTTGGTGAATTCATAAAAAGTGGTAATGGGAAAAACAAATATTTTACTATTAATTATGGACCTTTTTGAGATCTAAGACAAAGTGTTGATTTGATCAAATAGGTATAAACTGTTGTATAGTTAGAGTTGAAATCCAATAAAGTATAATTTTCTCAATCAAACATTAAAGCTCTTCTCTTTTATTCATTTACATGCTTGCACAGGCAAGAAAATTATGAAATATTTGAATTGCTAATATAGACCAAGTAATTGTGCTAAAAAGAACAAATCCAGCCTGATGGCAACTATCCATGTGAAAAATTAGTTTTCTTAGGAAATGGCATTGTGCAATTTGGCTTCCAATTGGCGTGTAGCACCAATTAATGTCTAACAATGTATCTAGCAAATGAAAGAAAATTTATTGAAAATAAGTAAAATGCAATGCTTTAGTAGAACAGAATAATGACACTGTGTCTTGCTTTTTTTAAAAAAAAATCATTACATCTTTCTTTTTCCCCTGCCTGTAGAAGGCTTACTTGTATTTTCTTCTGGATCTATCTTGTTTAGTTGCCTAAGCTGGTTTTCCAACTTTGATCAATTAACAATTAATAAGCACTCATCTGTGCTTCCCCCTGTGTAACACTTTGCATTAGGCACTGAGGCTATAACAGTTGTGGTCAATACTCATTCTTGCTGCAATGTTTCACAGTTTCAAATGTGATGTCTCCATTTTACAGAAGCTGTCTCTCCCTAACAACCCTAAAGTTAGTTCAGTCTCAATGTTTCTATAGCAACTTTAGTTATTTTATGTTTTGATGATGCTGGTGGTGGTGGTGGAGGCTCATGCGCATTTTTAAAGGTTTTCTTATCTACCAGGCTTTTAAAAATAAATTTACACATTATAACCTATTTATTCTTCATAAATTTGTAAAGATTATTTTCACATGCAGTGTGGAAAACTGTGACATTGCAAAGACTAAAGGATCAGTGAGATAGTTCAGAAGACTAAACTCCTGTTTTAGCAAGTGCAGGGATCAGGGTTTGATCACTGGTACTGTATGTTGTGCTGGCCCTGACCCCAGGGTACACTGAGCCAGCGACTGAGTCCCGGTATTGTGGTGCACTCTTGTATTCTCAGTACTGGGGAGGCTGAAAACAGGAGGATCACTATGAGTCCAAGCTGTGTAGTGAGATCCTGTATGAAATAAATAAATGAAAAAGAACAAAAGAAGGAGGAGGAGGACAAGGAGGAGGAGGGGGAGGAGGCAGAAGAGGAGGAGGAAAAGGAGGAGGAGGAGAAAGAGAAGGAGGAGGAGGAGGAGGAGGA
>NW_004524945.1:832771-845551 GCF_000260255.1 Octodon degus | reverse complement strand
GAGAAGGAGAAGGAGAAGGAGAAGGAGAAGGAGAAGGAGAAGGAGAAGGAGAAGGAGAAGGAGAAAGATTAAGTAATTTTCTCAAGGCCACACAGTAAAGAAGAAAGCCACACATCAAACACAAAGTGTGTCTCCTGGAAGTGTATGTGCTTTTAGCCACAGACCTAGTTCCTCCCTGTAAGCAGTCTCCACCTAACTGACTCAATGCATGTGTTTAAAAAGAACATACAAATTGACTCAGTTATACAAGATACGCAGAATGTCAAGAAATGTTTGCTTCCATGAGAATATAAATTGCCATGAATTCTTTAAAAATAAAAAAATACATTGAAAAATAAGCTGTAAAATTACAGTGAAACAATTAAAACTGATACTGATGTGGAAGCCAAGATTCAAACTCAAAAATGCCAAGTAATTGCATGTTTGTTCTAATCTGAAATAAAATGTATCAAATATAAGATGTATTTTACAATACATACGAGTACAAATGTGTTTATATAAAGGTAAATATGTTTAAATAAATATATATTATAATACATTATATACCCCTCTTTCTCCTAAAATAAGACCTGGATGAAAATAATCAGCTTTGAAAACTAAAGATCAAAACTGCCAGCTCTAATTAGGATACTCTTTTCTTAACTGTCATCACTATTCTATTGCTCAGTGGTTACTCTTGTAAGGCAGGTGTGGAATAATGGTCAGCTTGTCACAACCAGCTGAACTGAATCAGAGTGATGCTGGATTTGATATACCCACTTGAGGACTGATACCAACAGCCTAAAATGAGAACCGATGGAGAAAAAAGTGCATTGTTGTTCTCTTGGAGAAGCTTGTCATGCTGATGTTCCTGAACCTAACTGTTTTAATCATTGGAGAACTTACCTCCTCACTGTTGCTGAGGATGGCTTCATTTCTTTTCAGGGTAACTCTGGTCCTTATCTTGAGTATTGTTTCCTGGATCAAGTGCATATCCTTCAGGCTGCTATCACAGATGCTTCATCCCACTGACACAGACTTTCTAATTTCCACATTGACTTTTTAATCTTAATGCAGACTTGCATAAAACAATGCTTTTGGCTCTAAGTCTCCAGCTAGAATCTTGGAAGACATTGCTGTGGGATCCAGGTCCCCAGTTAGATTCCTTGGATCTCTAGTACATGGACAGAATTCTTTCACTTCTTTGCATTGGACTTTTTGGTTGAATACTGTAAAATACTCCCATAAATTATGTACCTTCTATTAAACTTATTTTCTTGCAAACACTGGTTACAATAGCAGATAATGCAATACTGGGCTGATTTGGTATGGCTTTCAATCTCTAGTCTCCAAGGCTGATTATTTTCCAGCCAAGTCTTGTTTTTGAGGAGGAAACTCGGTAGGTATGTATTCTTGGTTTATGAATATGTTCATCAACCATTTTTTTCAATAACTAAGCTCTCATCCTGATAAAATGTGCTAAAAATGTTCCCAACTTTACCAAGCCTATCAGCTTACTTGCATCTTTATCCTCTTGGAATCCAAGCTGCTTATTTGTACCATGACTATGTCTATTCTTACACATAGGTAACATAGATAAAACAGTCTTTGGAAGGATATATGCAAGGGTGAATGAATTGGCTGAGATATGAAGGGGAAGGAGACTTTCTTAGAATTCGAGGTCAGATGGTGTTGGCAGCCTAATATGGTAAAGAAAATTTCGGCCACATTGTGAACTCTGTTATTTGAGAAAGCTGTCTTCAAGTTTATCATTCTTTAAAGCTGAGTAATCCATTATATAAAAACACCACAACTTTTTCATCCATTCCTCAGGTGACAGGCATTGTGGTTGCTTCCAAGATTTGGCTATCACAAATTGTGCTGCTATAAACATAAGTGCACATATATCACTATGATATGATGTTTTCAGTTAGGTTAGATATAAAGCTACTTTCTCTTAGTTCAATGAGAAGGAAGATTTGTACTAATAGTGTTTAGACAGGATATCATGTCTGCATCTTGTACTATGAATAACTACTATGAAGACAACAATATGCAATGTATTGATTATTGTTAACTGTGTTACTGGCCTGTTTTGAATCTGTCTCATTGGTAATTCTTTCTTAATAACATTAATTTTAAAAAAGAGAAAGCTGGAAGATTATTGTGAAAGTAACTGGAAACTAGTTAATGATTTGAAGAGAGAAGTAACATGGTCACATATGGACTTAAAAAGAAAGGTAGTAATGAGATTTTTAAAAAATTAAAAGGTGAAGAAGGCCTAAGGTTTAGCGATACTGGGGACATGATGACCATAGGATCATGTCTGGTGGATTCACAAGGGAATGAAATGAAGATACCCATAGTCCCAGCCACCTCTGACATTCTTTCTGGCAGCTCTCTGAGCCCTTGTTCCCCAGAAGTGGAAGGACTAGCACAGAAGGATGCCAGGCCTGGGATTGAAAACATGAATTTCTCTGTTGCTGACTTTGGCTCAGGACTCCATCATAGACTTCTGAACTAACTCTAAATGGGAGGCAGAACAAGATCCTTCTGTGCCACCTCTCTGTCATTCAGGGACAGATTTCCACAATAATTTGGTGATTCTTATGGTCTAAACAGCCACTCTCCTCATTTTCACTCATGAGAACAGCTTTCCACAAAATCCATACATATTTCCTTGGTATCTCATGTCTTCTTTGGAAGCAGCATAGTTATAAGCTAGACCCAGCTAAAACCATCTCATGAGAAGCATTTTTTCATGTATTTATTTGTCTCTTGTATTTCTTCCTCTGAGAAGTGGGTATTCATCTCAGGTGACTATTTTTGAATTGGGCCCTTAAATTTGGGAACCCCAATGTTTTTCAGTTTTTTATATATTCTAGATAGAAGACCTTCAAGTGATTATTAGATAAAATTTTTTCCAAGTTTGTGGGTAGTCTTTTCACTCTGTTGTTAATTTCTGTTGATGTGCAAAAACTTCTCAATAAGAGGAGGTCCCAATTGTCTATTCTTTCAAGTATTTCAGGTGTAGTTTGATTTTTGTTTATGAAATGTTTGCCTATCCATATGTCTTCAAGATTTCCACTTACTTTCTACTTTCTCTTCCAAGTGTTTTTGTTTTAATGTTTAGATCTTTAATCCATTTTGACTTTAGTTTAGTGAATGATGATAGAACCATGTCTAGTTTTAGTTTTCAGCATGTATAGAGCCAGGTTTTCCAGCACCATTTGTTAAAGAGGCTGTCTCTCTTCCAGTGAACGTGTTTGGCTCCTTTGTCAAAGATAAGATACCTGAGTGTGTTTGTAATTGTATCTGCATCTTCTATTCTATTCTATTGATCCTCACATCTATTTTTTTGCCAGTGTCATGCTGACTTTAACACAGGAGCTTTGTAGTATAATTTCAAGTCAAGGATTGTAATGCGTCTTGCCTTTCCTTTGTTGCCCAGGATTGCCTTTGTTAAGCATAATAGAACATTTATGAATAGATCCTTTACTTCTTTGGTTAAATTAATTCTTAAATATTTCACTTTTCGTGGTGCTATTATAAAGGTATTGTTTCTCTTATTTCTCTCTCAATGTGTTTGTTGTCTGTATAGAGGAATGCTATTGATTTTAAGTATTGACTTTCACTGGCCATTTAAGAAATGGAAATTACAACAACACTGAGAAACAATCTCACCCAAGAAAGAATGGCTATTATAAGAAAATCAACCAACAACAAATGTTGGAGAGGCTGTGGGGGAAAAAAAGAACACTTCTCCCCTGGAGAACATTGGTGGCAACGTAGACTGGTCCAACCATTGTGGAGATCAGTGTGGAGACTCCTCGGAAAACTAGGACTGGAAATCCTATTCAATCCAGCTATCCTCCTTCTGGAAATTTTCCCAAAAGATATCATATCATCTCGTCTCATATCATATCATCTTGGAAATAAAAAATTGCCCATCACCTGAGGTATGGATGAAAAAGATATGGTATTTTTATACAATGGAGTATTACTCCATTATAGGAAGAACAAACTTGAAGCCTTTGTAGGTAACTTGAGGCTATACTAATAAGTGAAATAAATCACACCCACATGGGTAAATACCATATTGGCTAAGTGGTATAAGAACTCAAGGTAAGGAATAGAAAACTGAAAGGTATAACAGACACAGTTAAATAGAAAGAAACAGAACTTAATGATTTAACAACATAGAAAAGAGAAAAGTTAACAAATAAGGTATAACAGACACAGTTAAATAGAAAGAAACAGAACTTAATGATTTAACAACATAGAGAGAAAAGAGAAAAGTTAAGAAATAAGGTAGGGGCAAAACTATATGTGTATATGTACAAGTTGGATAAGGCATAGTCCTAGGAATTTCCATCAAGTTTTTGAAAATAGCAGTTAATAAGTAGAATTCTTACCCTGACTAACTATGTTGATATTTGTGAACTAAGCAACTACACTGAGGACAGCAATGTGTAATATTGAACCATGCTTGAAATATCTGTCATGTAGGTCTTCTAAATGAGTGCCATTTCTAATGTCATGGCAAGTATTATTATACTCTCTTTAATTTTTTAAAATGTAATAATTTCTTGTCTAAACACTTGTACTCTGAATAACTACTACGAAGACAACAATATGCAATGTATTAATTATTGTAACAGTCCTATGAACCTGTTTTGAAACTGTCTCATTACTATTTCTTTCTCATTAAAATTAATTAAAAAATTAAAAAGTAGAAGAAAGGAAGAATAAAATGGAAAGCAAGCTTTTGTAAATAAGGAGGAGAAGAGGGGCTGAAGGGAAGGTAGAGAATTAGGAGAAAAATAATTAAATTATATCATGTACAAGTACAAATTCCCTATAATTAATGGGATCATTATGTATTTTTAATATGTGCTAATAAACTTTGTGAAGAAGTAAAAAAAAAGCAATAAAAGAAAATGAGAGGCAAGAACAAAAATTTAAGATTTCTTGAAAGTATGTGGTAATATTAAATCATATGTCCCATCTTGTGTAACTATGTCTGTTAATATGAGCAACAGATTTGATGACAAATATAGATAATATATCAGTCAGTGTTAATCAGATATTATAGTTTTGAAAATCTGCAATGTATGTATTGTCACACGTTACCATTTTTGATTTGCTTTTGTTTTCCTTGCTGTTGTTTTTACTATTCAAAATAAAGAAAATTATAAATAGATAGATAAATAGATAGATAGATAGATAGATAGATATAAAATCTCATGAGAACCAAAAGTCAATTGCTCAGGAATCCTGTCATTCCAAACCCAATAATCATCAACTGTTACTTCACTTTATACAGTTTTTAAGTTTTTTACAATTTTTAATTTTTTAAGAGAACAAAAACTAATTTAAAAGGTCCATGGCAACAATGAAGAATATCTCTAAACAAAATTATAGAAATTCAGTGATTGTTGTTATATTGCATAATGCTGTCCTCATTTATAAATAAGTTGTTCAGATTATACATATAAGCATGTAAATTTGGTCAAAAATTAAAAAGGAGAGAAAATTTAAGCAGCTACTGTTGCTTTCAACAGATGAGTAGAATTCAGTAATATAATTATCCAAGCTGTCATATATATTCGTGTATAATTTCCTTCTTTCTTTCTTTTCTCCTTTCCCTCATCCTAGTTACTCTTTCCCTTTTGTTGCAAATTACACGATTCTGTTCTCTTTCATAGCTGAACAATATTGCATGGCTTTATATACCACATTTTCTTTTAATTCTCCTATATTGGCCCCTAGTTTATTTACATGGTATTGGACACTGTGAACAATACTAATTGCCATGATTTCATGAGTCCAGACAATATAGTGACCGAAATATCATAATGCACATGAGAAATACATAAAAATATTGCCCGATAAATCTGTTAGAAATCATTTTTTGCAAGCACTTGTTTTATTGACATTCCCTATAGTTTCTAATGTTTTTCATTTATTTTTATCTCTTAAAAATAAAAAAAAATAAATTTTGCTGAAAGAAAAAGTACCAAATACTCAGAATATATCACTTCCTATTTTATTATTGTATTTTTATTACCCTTATAGTTACCTATTTTTGATGGTACAGGTACTAAATAATTATACACATGGCCCTATTAGGGGAATTTATGTGAAATTCAGACACAGTCAGGTACATTCAGGGACAGTATGGCTGTAGCTTATGTTACAGAAATCAACAAATGCCACAAAGGCATACTTGGGTTTATTTTTGTTTTAATCACCTCATTATTTCAGACACTCAGTTGTTATACACTTTTCAGCATTTATCCACACTTGAACAGAAGTCATTATTTTAACTTAGGAATTTACAGAAAATACATTCAGAAGAAGCACTATTGCAACATTAGGTGAGTTTCCAAGTTCTCTGAAAATAAAAATGTTGCTTGCATTATTTTTACAAAATTTGAACAGAAACTATAAGAGAAATAGGCTACCTGGTACTTAGCCTTAATAACACTTAATGTCAAATACTAATAATGAGCATAACAAAAAAATGAATCAAACACAACACTCTAAATTTGTTCATGCTTACATAGTTAAATGACAGTGCAGATAGAATGAATTTTTAAAAGTGAAATCAAGCAAAAATAATCAGTAAAGCAAAAGGATGATATAAATTTAGAGTTTCCAAGCCACTATCTTTACCAGTGTCTCTTATGTGCTATTTTGTCTAACCTGATGTTACAATACAGTTTTTTTTTGGAGAAAAAAAATCAATATTGTTTTGGACACATAATTTGTTTCAGTTCTATTTTCATACATCTTAACTTAGACATCTTATCTGTCAAGTTAAGGAATAAACCAAAACTGTGTTGTCTTGAATGTCTGTCCAGTGCTGCAGAACAAAGCAATCCAAATGTTTCTAAATCAAAACACTTGCTTTGGGACTCAAAATAAACTGTCCAGATTCAGAGATGTGTGACTAATGTTTTACACTTTCCTTAACAGAAACATGAGTCACTTTCAGACTGATTCTCAGATTTTTGTTGTAACACTTCTTTAATGTTCCATGAAATTTTCAAAGTAAAATTCACTTCAGTTCATCTCTATTTTAAAAATATAGCACTTTTAGGGCAAACATAACTGATAAAATAAACATCTACTATATTTGAATGGAGAATTGGGCATAAAATATAAATAACTTAAATAAACTCCCAGAGTCTCAGAATTAAAGCTAACAAAACATTTACTGAATAATATCTAACTATATCTACTAGTCTCATGACATCTGCTTGGAGCTCAAGTTTTTCTCTGGCTAAATCCAAATGTAAAGAACTGGTTGTCTTTAGGGTCACAATGTTCTAAAACCAGTAGCATCACCTCACAGTTTAAAACATAGATGCTTGACCCTGAACTCAGATGAATATAATCAGAATTAAAGACAGAATGCAACAATATGTAGTAGAAAATTCCTCCAGGTAATACTAATGATGGTGGATTGACAACTTGTGGTCAACTTGTAACAAACAGCTAAACAGAACCAGCATGGTGCTGCGTGTGGGAGGCCCATCTGAGGATTGTTGTCAGCATCCTAAGAGGTAGTCCTGGAGAGGAAGAAGTTGTGGGAAATTATTGTGAAGCTGTTAGAGATCTGCTGATTCTCCTGGGCTATTCTGCTGGAAGATCTTTTCATGCTGGCTTTGCTAATGAACTTGATTGTTCACAACTGAAGAGGTCCTGAGGACCTTGCTGTCACTAGAATGACTATAGTTCACTTTGAGGGTGCTATGCTCTGCACTTTGAGTGTTACTTCCTAGTACCAGAGAGGAAGATGGTGCACTCCTCACTCTCCTGGGGAAGCTTGTTACCTTGGCTTTCCTGGTGGGAACTCAGCTTTCCTCATCATTGGAGGAGCTCAGGACCTCTCTGTTGCTAAGGACAGCTATGGTACTTTTCAGGGAAGCTCTGGTTCTTACACTGAGTTATTTTATTTTATTTTTTTTAGCTCTAGTGCAGATCCCTCAGCCTTATAACTCAAATCCTTTTTTTCCACTGTTGCAGGCTTACTAACTTTCATCACTGACCTTTGGGCCTTCCCAGTACAGATTCATGAACAGATCCATGAATAAAAATTAACAAGTCCAGAGGTAGAGGGTGGTCATGAATAAGTGTCCTGAGGTTAAAAAGTACAAAACATAGATGAGAATCTGAAAAAAGCCCAAATAGTTGGGAATCAGAAAGAGATTAAATAGTGAGGAACATGAGGTTAGGCAGAGAAGTTTCTTAGTTCTGAAAGGAGTTTTCACTCCATTTTCAAAGAAATGTGAGTCTTAAATAGTTGAATTAAAAAGTACACCTGTCCAAGGATTTATCAGCCCAATTAGAAAAAAAAATTATTTGTTTAATTCTCAGTCTAAACGTCTTTTCTTACAGATAGTTCTCTAAATATTTTTCTAAATTCATTCTTGATCTCCAGTTGAACTCATGGGAGCATTGTTATGGACTGTAGCTCTTCAGCTAGACTCATGCAAGACACTACCATAGGATCCAGGCCTGCAAGTGGATTCTTTCTTCTTTAGTGTGGACAGATTTCCTGCACTCTCTTTTTGCATATGACTCTTTGGGTGAGTATTATAAAATAATTCTACAAATTATGTGTCCTGTATTGTTCTCCTTGTAAACCCCACACTATACCAATGATGCATAATAAAGGATAAGAATTATTGCATTGAGCATTTGGAAATCTGATGGGATCTAAAAATGAAACAAGAACTTGGACTATTCCAAGAAAGTGCTATTACATAGATAGGAAACACACATATCTTGGACACAGATATATATATATATATATATATATAATTAGATACATATTTATATATCTGCATCACATATACAAAAAGTATTTAAAAATCCCACACTGCTAAGTATTTGTCTGTAAACATCCAATTATTAAGTTGTTATTAATTAGATAGTGCAGATGTATAAATGACTGCATAGACTTTCCTTCTTATTGGATATCATATAAGTGAGAGCATCCTTTCTGTTCACCTGTTCATTGTGAAGTCTGCAGCTAGGTAAATCCTGTGAATACTCACTGCATTTATTTGGTCCAAGGACAAACTTTTCTGAGAGCTGCATGAAATCCTTGAGTACCGGAGATACTGTAGATTACAGGGAGCATGCATACTTTTGCTTTCTTCTAGTTGACCTAACTTTAAAGGTCCCTCAGACTTCCACCATTACCACCTCTCAGCCAAGTCTCCAACTGGGTCTCCAACATACATCGGTACTTATTAATCTTCATTCACTCTCAAGTATTCTATTACATTACGTGCTTTCTTCCCCACGAATGACTCCACATGTAGCAAAATGTTTTGCAGGAAAATCTATGAAGCAGTATTAACTTTGTGTTCTTGGTCATACTGATGGCATAATTGAGAGGTCAATTAAAGTTCTGACCTATGCAAGTGACCAAATATTTCCCTAGCATTTTATTTTATAATTACAGATTTCTATAGCCATTTCAAGGATATATCTAATATTAAGATCCTTTCTTTAAGTATTCAGGAGTTCTTTCTCAGTCACTGTCTGTCTGTTCTGAATTTCTTCTCACTGAAAACATTCATAGAATCTCAGACTAGCACACTGTAGTCTCTGTTTCCTACCCATGTCTATAGGTAACTTTTTCTGAAATATGCCCCCTAAATTAAGAGAACACTCCTCTTTTCTTTCACAGAAAAGTGTGCCAGTGCACTCAAGTAATTCTTTTCTTGAAGATAAATATTTTCAGGTATTAGAAATAACCCCTTATTCCATTATATGATGTCATAATTTCAGAAGTAACATATCACTCTTTTTCTAATTGAGCTGATAGAGTCTTGGACAGGTATGCTTTTTAATTCAATTATTTAAGACTCATATTTCTTTGAAAATAGAGTGAAAACTCCTTTAACAACTAAGAAAGCTTCTTTACCTAATCTCATGTCCCTCACTATTTAATCTCTTTCTAATTCTCAACTATTTGGGCTTTTTTCAGGATCTCAGCTAGATTTTCTACTTTTTAACCTCAGGACACTTATTCACGACCCACTCTCTATCTCTGGACTTGTTAATTTTTATTCATTGTCTAATTTCAGTCCAAACATGTTTTCCTAGAGATACTTCTTCTAAATTGTCTCTTCTGTGCAGCTCTAAAACTAGTTAAGATGTTGAAAGCATTTTATTACTCTGCTTTTCCTTCCCTACAAGATATACTGTTATGCAATTACTTAGCAAACAATTCTCTTTCAGAATGCAAGCTTTATGAAAGCAAAAACAATATTTAATATTTTATTCTGTATATACCCTTAGTACGTGCCATGAGATCCAGCACAGAGTAAGGCGCAGTGCACATTAGTTAAATGAATAGTGTAAAGACAGCAGTGATTCGCAAATAAGTCCATATTGCAAATAGTTTCTTCCCTGCAAGCAGATCCTAGCTCAGAGAGATATTTACAACACCATTGTTTTTACTGTTGTCACTTCACATGAGGATCTTTAATGACATGAGACAATGATCATGAAAATAGGTAAGTAGGATTCATGAAGTGCATTTTTATGTTGAGTGCTGCCTGAAGTGTCTAAAAAATATAAAGGCACGTCAGAATTGAGTTTTCAGTACCCTTTCCCACCCATATATCCATCCACCTTGATACTCTTTGATGATGAAGAAGAGTTTGAAACAATAGCACATTAAAATTGTCTATAGTAAAAATAACAGTGATAATGATAGCTATGATGCACAGTGCACTAGATGTCACAGTATCTATTTTAAAATGGACTTGCAATACACCTATGAGCTAAGTTCTACTTTAGTCTAGTTTCTTTACTTAAAAATTGCTCCACTCTGAAAATTGTAAGTATCCACTCTCACTCTCCAAGTGTAAGATGGATAGTACCAGGATGAGTTTACTCTAGACAAGAATAGGAGACATAGTCCACAATATAATTAAATGAGACCCTGAGTATGTTTTGAGGGAGGAGAAAGCAAAAAGAGGTAGAGATTGACAAGGAAAAAACCTCTTGAGTACCACCTGAAAGACTTCCAGGAGAGAAGAAATACATTTGTACTACACATTAGTTAAATTCTTATGCCATATTCTCGGAGACATGTCAGCTCCCACAAAGATGAGGATGATTCTTGCAATAGTTGTGCCAGCATTAACTCCTAGATTCTGCAAAAGAAAAGCAGACACACACAAAAATTCTTTCACATTTACACTTATATACACCCTTGTGTACATGTGCACTAAAAGGAAAATGAGCTAATGTGTACACTCTACTTGTTTCTTGGAGGAAGTTTCTAAAAAGCTGTTGTTTTTCTTTTTGTATTATATTAATAATGATAATTATTACAAGTTAAACCAAAAATTGCTGGAATGCATGTGTTGCTCAATTTTTCTGTACATCACTATTGACAAAAAAATATATCTTTAATTGGCACATAATAGTACATACTTATGGGCTATACTGGGATATTTCAATATATGTTTATAGTGCAAAATGACTGGATATGTAATTAGTATATTCCTCACTTCAGACATTGATTATTTCTCTGTGTTGGGAATGTGCTACTATTTGATTTTTTAACATAAATAATTTGTTATTGTGGGTGCTTGCTTTGTTCCTGTGCTCACTCCTTAGTTCCTACAGCCCTACAAATCTGAATATCTTGTAAAGCATGAGCATAAGCTGATTGCAAAGGAATGGTGTTGAGTCATTAAATCCATGCTGTTTAAAGTGCAGTTTAGGTTATGCTTGAACAGCAGCAAAGGCAAGGAGGGTAAAGAAAATTCAAATTCATTTGAATAATGCTGCACTTGAGGAAAAACAAAGTTTTTCAGCTGATTTTTTTTTCAATTTTCCCCATGTATTCATTCATGCATTCTACAAATGTGCAAAATGCCAGAACAGCTAAGAACTTCAGAATAAAAGAAATCAAGGCTTCAGTTGACTTAAAGAATATATATGTTTGAGCTTCCTGCTACCCTGCACCGGCGCAACCAGTCCCAGCCCAGGCGCAGCGTGGGCTGGACCCTCTCCCAGCCCCTTGGGGCGCCCCCCACCACTCCACAGTGCCTCCCCCACCCCGCCCACAGAGTAGATTTTCTGCCGAGTTCTGGGAGCACCCAGACCCAGTCCTACCCCAGGTCCGGTGAGTGTCCTGAGAGATTCCTGCTACCCTGCGCCGGTGGGACCAGTTCCAGCCCAGGCACAGAGTGGGCCGGACCCTCTCCACCCCCTCGGGCCGTCCCCCACCACTCCTCAGCACCTACCCCAACCCTCCCGCCGAATAGGAATTTTTGCCCCGTCCTGGAGCCCCCAGACCCAATCCTAGCCCAGGTCCCGTGAGTGTGTGCAGAGAGCTTCCTCTTCCTCCTACTTCAACTTGCCCCCTCCAGGCACAGCTCAGGAATGGCATAAACGCCTGAGGTGTAATCCTGCAGCTGCAATCCCTGCAGGGGAGAGTGTAGAGGATAGATCCAACCAGCTAGTCCAGGAGCAGAACATCTCGCCACAGGGGCACAACAGGTTCACCCTTAAGGGCAGCAGCTGGAAGGATTGATCACAGCAGCCAGACACAAGCCAGATGCAGCTGGATAAGTCCAAACTTTGTAGAGCTGCACCTGAACTTCAGTACGTGCGAAGGGTATAACTACAGCAAAGATCTACAACAAAGGTCAGAAGACAGTGCTACACAAAATGACGAGAAGGAACAAAACGCAACCTCAGAACCCAAGCCCACCTGTAACAAGTACAGAGGACACTAACACAGAAAAAATTAGAAAT
>NW_004524945.1:815966-822766 GCF_000260255.1 Octodon degus | reverse complement strand
CCTGGGCTTGGACTGGTCCCGCTGGCGCAGGGTAGCAGGAAGCTCTCCACACACTCACCGGACCTTTTCTAGGACTGGGTCTCCATTAACTATTTTTTAACATAAAGATTTTAGAATTTAATAAAAAAAAAGTCCCTACTTACTTTAAAATCTGGAAGTTGTAGCTGCCTGTTAATTGTTTAATTTTTAACAATAAAATTGTCAGTTAATATCTAAAGTACAGAAATGATATTCTTCTTCTTCTTCTTCTTCTTATTATTATTATTATTATTATTATTATTATTATCTTTATTTTTTTTTCTTTTTGCCAAACGAAGGATTATACTCAGGTCCTTTCACTTGCCAGGCAAGTGGTTATTCCACTGAGCTATCTCCCCGGCTCCAGAAATGATATTAGTATGGAAAGACAGTTATTTAGCTACAATATCAAGAAGTGGTAAGAAAGAAAAGTCACTGGAACATGACAATAAAAAATATAAACCACTCTCACTAGTGCTGCCCAACTAAGTGAAATTAAAGAATAGGAACTAGCTTATTAGTGAAATAAACCAGTGAAATAGTCTGATTGTGCAATTCTCATACTCTTCTGTAAATCAGAGCACTCTGCAACTGTAAAAGAACAGGTTGCAGGGCCCTACCCTGAACTAGCAAACCGGTGGCATGGGGTGAGTGGTTGGAGGGAAATGAGGTCTGTATCCCTACCTAATTCTTCCAGATTATTCTTACAGAGTCAGGTTCAAGAACCCTTGAATTCTTCTACTCCTGTAATCTCATCCTACTCAACAACTTGTTATCACTGTGACAAAATTCCTGAGGAAATCCATCTAAAAGGGAAAAGTTTCTTGGGGCTCAGAATTTCAGGGGTTTCATGCCAGGCATAGGTGGTTCCTGTGTTTCTGGGCCTGTGAGATGGCTGTACAATAGGCAGAAGAGAGCAGAGTAAAACTCTTCACCTCCTACCAGAAGGAGGCATTCTGCAGTGCTGTGACTGCTCTTGGTGTCACAGCTAGAAAATTAGTAGTATAATTTTCCTCAATTATACAAGCCTATTCAAGACCAAACTTGTCAGTGTTCTTTGATTTTAATACACTACATGGAAAATGGTAGTCTTGTCCCTTACATAAATGAATGTAAAATAAATTGGTGGGGGTGTCTGTAAAGATTAGTTGCTCACTTTTTCTTCAATATTAATTGTACTGAACAGCTATTCATCAGAAAATTAAATACACATCTGAATTTCTGAGAAATGCTATTTATCTTTAAAGGAAAATTCCATAACTTCCAATCACTAAATGAAGAGTTTACAAATGGCTCAGTAGTAATAACAGAAGGCAGCAGGATTAAGGTTTTGTAACTGCCTTATTATTATGAAATTAGCATTTAACATGGGAAATGATAAGGTTTTCCATAGCCAATTCCACTTTTGATATTTAATTCACTCAGTTGATATCAATTATTTCATCAAAATACCTGTTCAGATATTTCTTGTTATATTCAACTGCTGGAATATTCAGTTCTATGTTTTCTTCCTTTATCTATAGCCTAATTTACTTCCCAGAAATACACATGTGCTCATGCATTTATTGGCCATGCAAAGAGCCTTAGATCCATTTGTCTGAAGATGTTCTCTTTCTTCTTTATAATTCACAAAGCTTGTGGATAAAATAAGGGACTTCTTAGTTTTATATTATGACATATATCTGAGATAGCACACACATCAGTCCAAAGCCATTCATATCTGATGTATTTTCCTATTCCATTCTGATTCTGGTGTAATTTCTACTTCATCATTTACCATCTAAAAATACAATCAACATGTTATCATATGCTCTGTTACAGTATTCTGTAATTGTTTGTTGTTTTTCTGTCCTAAGTAAACTTTAAACTCCAGGACAAGAAATATTTCTCTGGCTCCTTTTCTTGACTCAGCCAATGGTCCAGTACAATACACATATTAAAAATGCCACTATTGATTGAGTTCAAGGTTCTTGTATTGATCTAGTTATTTACCGATTGAACAAGCATATGCTTGGCCTCACTTAGAATTGTATTTTATGTCATTGGTTGTCAAATATCAGCAGGGACTTTTGTGAAAATAATATTACTGAATAGTACATTTTAGTGAGAGCTTTAGTAATTACATTTTCAACCAATAGTTTATAGGTCACAGTTTGACCTAAGAAACTAGATCAGAGTTTGGTAAATATTTCCTGTACAGAGTCAGAAATATTTCAAGCTATTAGGATATATATTTGTATAATAAAAATAACCATAAAGAATAAGTTAATGAATAGGCCTGCCTGTATTCTAATAAAACTTCGCTTATAAAAATAGACATCCCCAGATATGGATACTAAGCAGTACTTTACCTACTTTTGACCACAGGGTAAGTCCACATAAGCCATGGGCTTCATGAGTTCAAATAGAAAATGTCTATAAGTACTTACACTCTCAAGTTTTAATATAAGAAAACACAGAATGGGCTACTGAAGATCTTAATCTTAATTACTAATTTGCTTCTGATTAGCAGCTTATCTGATGTAAATTAGCAGAATTGATCTTTCTCAGATTCTGCTAGACTAATAAAACAGAAAATTGATAATTGTCCAATGTACCCAATCTGATGCAGCTCCTCAGCCTGTACTAGGTTAGCATACTTTTCTTTTGCTTTGTCATTGCTTTTTTTTTGTTTTCTCTTTATTTTCTTTGCTTTGTTAAATAAATTAGCATTTCTTTGATTTGCCTACAATAGGAAACTTTCCTACACAATTGAGAGGATTCTGTGTTTTCTTCTGATCCAGATACAATCTCAGACATTCCCTAAGAATCCAATTGACTTATTTTCCTTTGTTTTGTTCCATGCCTTTCACCAATTTTTTCCAGCTAGTTTTTCCCCTTCCAGTCACAGTTTTAGAAACCTGGCAAGTGAATGCCAATACCTGTATATATCTCCCTATTTCCTTGTTATGACAGATTTCTAAACATAACCAAATACATAAATGCAAATAATCTGAAGAAATCATTCTCAAAGTAGACAATGTTTTAATCATCAGTGTCCCTTGAAACCCACTATTAATGTTCTTTGCACTTGAATCTCTTCACAACAAATGACCATTAGACATACACTGTCCCCTAGGAGCAAAGAGAGAGAGAGAAAGCCCACTGAATTAATCACACCTGCATTCCAGTTTCTACCTTCTCTTTGATTTCCTAATAATGACAAATGATTTACTCTCATGGAGTAGCTGGTGTTAGCACCTCCCTCACACACTTTGAGCTATCCCTACAAAGCGGTCTGTTTTGTCTGAACATGTCTGATCGCAGACTTATTTCCAACTCTTTCCTTTTATCACTCTGTCCATCTCATAATTGCTATTACAGGGTTCTATTTTCTGTTTCATTTGTTTTGATGAGTTTTTCTTGAATTTCTCAAACATCCTTAATGGAATGAAAGTAGTAAAAAATACATAAATATGCTAATTAAGGCAACAGGATGATAAAGTAATGTTAGGATACATGGCAGGAAATGGTTTCAGTGGTCAGTTGTCAGGCTGAGCATGTAGGAGTTTTTGCTTTCAACTATCACCCTTTAGATAATTTAAATTTAGATAATTTATCACGATAATCCTCATTCAATTTTTCAAAAAAAAATAGTTTAACGCATCCTAATAATTATCCAAAGTTCCTTCTGTGACAAGAATTCTGCACATGTGGATTAGAATGCCTTTGCACCATTTAGACACCAAACAGTAGAGGAATTTCATATGAGTGGCATATGTGTTCCTTCCTCCTCTGGCAGGTGGAAGGAAGACCTATGCAGGGCTTTTGTCACATGAGTATGCATGTGCTCCATGCATACTTAATTAGTCCTATGTCTGTATGGTTTGTGTCACTTAAAAAGCATATCTTGGAAACTTAATACAGCAGTGTTGGAGAGGGAGGCCTAATGAGGAGAAAGTAGGCAATAAGGGCAAAGGGAGTGGATTAATGTCATCCTCATGGGAGTGGGATCACCATAAAAGTGGGAGTTCAGTAGTATTTTCCTCTCTCTCAATCTCTAGGCCTCCTGCCTTCTACCATCCAATGACAGAGCAAAATGACCTCACTAGATGCTGACCTCACAGTCTTAGTCTCTAGAAATGTGTGGCAAAATATTTATAAGCGTCAGTCTGTGGTATTATTAGGCAGTAGCATAAAAGAGGCTGTAATTTTTCCCTAAATCTTAATTCTAATAAATCATATGCCATGGATCTAGCTGTGCTGTCCTTGGATCTGAAGATCCCACTCTGTGGGATCCGATTTCTATCCATTCCAACACTGTTCTGAAGATTCAACAGGGAACCCCACTCATTATACCCAACCCTCAGGAGTATGCTGTTCTTCAGTGCAGTGTACCAAATGTGAAGTTTAAGCCTTTGTAGGCCATCAGTCCTTGGGATACAGAACAGCTCTCCCTTAAATATCTGTGAATTTAATATTTTATGCTCTCTTTTCTTTCAAATGTAAATGATAAAACACTTTTAGAGTATGTTTTGAAGATTAATATATTAAAACATATTTGTAAATTACATGCGAGTGACTGAAGTAAACATCTGTTAAATAGGTGTGTGTCATGCCTATTACAACTATTTCTGTGAAGGTATATAAGATTTTATTATGGACAGTCAACCATTCCTTGTCCCTATTCCATTCATTTCAGACACATACTTCTTCTTCCAAATGGGAAGTATGAGTGCTATATATAAATTAATGATCTCATTCCATCATATTCATGACTACTTTTAGGGACTTATACAATGACCCAAATCAAAAAAAACCATTACAGCAAGCCCTGGACTTTTGCTTTAACTATAAGAAAGTGGGGATCATCACTGATTCTAAACAAAGATGTGAAAATCAAGCCATATAATTCATTCAGAAACTCTACCATCCTGTACTCAATAGTGTTTGAGATGGAAATGAACTCATTATTTAATTTAAACCCTTGACCCAGTGACCTCGGATGTCTGTCCTATTTGTAGATTCTTGGGTATGTGAATGGGAAAATTCTTAGTTTCATTTCTCTTTCTTGGGATCTCCAGAAATTACAATTGACATAGTTTATATGATTGGCAAATAGCATTTAATAAGTGATTTTACTGTTGTAGCTATAAGGATCCACTGTATCTCAGCTTTCAACCTCTAACTGGAAAATGTCTATGCAAATATCTAGAAGAAAACAGTATTGTTCAGGGATACAGTACAAAATATTTCTACTAGCTTCCCAGCTACAGATAGAAATTTGTTTACTTAGGAAAGAGAAAGGGTAATAAAATGCATTTATTTATTCTCTCCTAAAATATGCTGTGGAAGGTGAATTTGCTTTCATCAAATTTTATCAGATGACTCTTTCCAAAAATTCCCAAATCATGACTTATCCTTCTGCGTGCTCTTAACTTAAAACAGTGTATTATTGATTTTACCTTTTTAAGTTCCTGAGTCTTCTCAGAGAAGAGGTCCATCCATACTTAGATTCCCATATACTACATATACTGATATTCTTGGTGTTTGAAGTGATATTGGAAATTCTTAGCTTTCAAAGAGAATGCTGATGACAGACATTAGCAGAAAATAACAAGCAGATCCATTTGCTGCTTTTCTAGCTGACCATTTGTGCTGATTCTGTTGTCAAGGCTGAGTGTACTCTGTAGTTCTTTTTAGTAAAATTCATAGACATTAAAGAAATCCAATAGAGGAAAGTATAAGAATGTGTTGCTTGAGTGGTCAGGAGAGTGCACTGGAAATAGATCCAGTTGGGTACATTTGTTAAACCAAATCCACAAAGTATGGAATTTTTCACTGTTCAGGTACCAGCTACTATGAAAATATAATCTGTGTGGTAGTCAGAAGCTTACAGATAGGGCTGGGGAGATGGCTCAGTGGAATAAGTGCTTCCCTGGCAAGCGTAAGGACCTGAGTTCAATCCCCGGTTTTGAAAAAAAAAAAAAAAAGAAGAAGAAGCTTACAGATTTAAAGCACATTCTGTTTCTTACATTTCATATTAGAGAAACACAAAGTTTCTTAGGTAATATCCTTCGGCAAAGATAGCAACTTACAATGAAATATAAACTATTTCTGAGTTGAGACAGTCCTCATAAAACCTCTGTAGAGAAGAAGAATAACAGTCACTGTCATTTGCCTTTGGGTTTTCTGAAAGAAAATATGAAGTTAACCCTCCATTTCACCCAGTTTTCTGGGTAGTATCATGTGCCAAAAGAGAGAACAACCCTCTTCAGCCATGCTGGTGTGCATGACAGAACCTTGTATTCACCACTGAGGAAAAATTCTGTATTCTCTACAGGGTGCAGCGTCAAAATAATGCCCTTGTGCACAGAGCCATATGTTTTGCTGCTATATCTCCTCAGTATTATGTACAAGTTTCTAGGAGACACTACTTTCTAATTCATCTAGAATTGCTCATTTCAAAATGATTGCTTCAAAAACAGATTATGAAGGATTTGAATGTTGTTTCCTGGAAACTATAAATTGAAGCCTTAGATCATAGTTTGAATTATTTAACCAATTTTGAGTTTCAAAGTGAACACATCTTTGTCTAGAAGGTAGGGGTGTGTGTGTGTGTGTGTGTGTGTGTGTGTGTGTATGTGTGTGTATGTAACCAATAAAAATGATACTCTAGTCAACTTCTAAGAATCAACAAAAAAATATAATTGACTTAATATGGTAAAGTCAAAAGAATTTTTATCCGGAAAAATATTTCTAGTCTTTCATTATAGAGAAAAATGCAAGCTGTCTTTTGGTAC
>NW_004524945.1:801801-815866 GCF_000260255.1 Octodon degus | reverse complement strand
TATATATATATATTCCATAATTTTATTGAGAAACATATAGCAATGAGGCAGTTTGGTACACATATATTAATTCTTGTTACCCTGATTCACATAATAGATCTTGTAAAATAATTTATGCTTCCACTGATTGTGTCTTGAAGTCAATAAAGTGTCTAATTTATCCTATAACCTCTGCCTTCTTCAACTGAGGAAAACAATGAAGAATGAAAATCACCTTCTATCAGAAATTAGTAGTAAAGTTGCTACTTAATAGATAATCTACTTACAGCAAATCAGGAGGCAATTTAATACATTCTTTAGCACATCAGGAGATTTAAGTCTAAGCCCTTTCTAGAAATCTAATATATGCCCAGCTAAGAGGAAAGACTTAAATCACATGTATCTAAATACCATAGTTTTTAGAGAAAAATAAAAGGATGACACCAAATTTCTTTATGGTTGTAAAATGTGTTAAAGTCCCTTTAATTTAAAACACTAGAATAATTTCATCAAAGAAAGAATCAAATAGTGAGCATTTAAAGTTATTTAGATATATAACTAAATATTTACCTAAATACAATTTAGATTTATACATTTGCTACAGATCAGTATTAAATGCAAACAATGATCAGTATTATTTAGTGTTATAAATATCATAGGAGATAAAATGTGATTTTTCAATATACTGCTAGTTCTGAAATTTCAAAGGTTTATTATCGTTTTATGTTCTTTACTGTAAACAGACCAATTATTTATATAGAACAAAAGACTTAAAGTGATTTTATGTTCAAATGACTGTTTTAAGAGTATTCTAGAAAAACATTATGCTAAGATGAACATTCATATTTATTTTTGAAATGCCTCCTTTAACATTCCAGAGATTTCTTTCATTATATCTTACTCCATGCAATGAATCTGGCTTTAATTCTAAATTCTATTTCTTGTGTTGCACAGAATTATTATACTGGACAAATTCTCTTTCTTCTCTCTATTCCTCCTTCCCTCCTTCTCTCCTTCCCTCCTTCCTTCCTTCGTTCTTTTCTTCCTTCCTTTCTTTTACTTGGATGTTATATTTATTTACTTTTTTATTTTATTTATTTATTTATTTATTTGCAGAACCGGGGATTGAACTCAGACCCTTGTGCTTGCCAGGGAAGCGCTTATTCCACTGAGCCATCTCCCCAGCCCCCCTACTTTTTTATTTTAAAGATAATTTTAAAAAATACATAATTTCAAAGTAAGATGATAGGAAATCGCATATTGTTATTTCAAAGTAGTTGCTCAGAGTGAATACCACATATAGATATGTAAGTTGGATCAAACAATATAAACACTCACTGTTCCTTTCAATGAACAAATAAAAATGTTATCTGATTTTGAAATATTATCATCTGGATTGCTTTCAGCAATATAAATGCTAATAAAGTTAAAACTCATAGATTCATGCTTGACACAAATCAAACACTAAATCACTAAATAAACATTAGCTCCTCTTAAATGGGAGTCCAAAGGCTCTGTGAGCAAGGTGACATTTGGAGACAAAAACTCAGCTGATACATTGAATGAAATGTGCAGTGGGAGCTGGACAATTACGTTAGCCAGTACCTCAAGTCTTAATAACAAGAACGACAGGATCTGGAGACTGAATCTGTCATTCAGGGCACAGTTCTCTTGTCTCACATTTCTGAGCCACTGGCTGACCAAACTGCTGCCACTTTTTACATTGAGGAAACCTGCTCCAGACTGAAATGGGGGATTTGTTCTTTTAAAAATCCCTCAACTAAGGTGATTAAACCTTTGTTTGATCAATTTTACATGGAATGAGAACCTGGCCTCTTGGAAAATGATGAGAGAGTGAAACCCAACATGGCATATCCTCATTAAGGTGTTGAGCAGGAGGCAAGAAAGGCAATTACAGCAGCCCTGGGGTCCCTGGGCCAGTACTGGCATCAGAGGCTGCCAACCACTTTGCCTCAGGGCACCGGATAATAACCTCAGATTCAGAACTTGGAAAGCCAGTCAGCCAGCTTCTACTTCACAGTACATGAAAATGAAACACAATTCCTTGCAGAAAAGCAAAAATGTCGTGAAATTGGCAGGAAGATGGAGTGTTAATAGGTATGTCCTTTTGGTAGTGGGTGCTGAGGAAAACAGTCTCAGGTTGCTCATTAAATGTTATTGAGACACTGAGGCAGAATCGCACAGAAGGCCAAAGTAAAACTGTAAACATGCATAGCTGGAACAAGTGGGTGGGTTTTATAAGGACAAATTCTACTAACTCGTGAGAAATTCAGTGACCTGAGTGCATATCTGTTCTGTAATAAAACTACAAGGAAAATAAAGAGAAGTTCAGTAAATTCAAAGTTAGAAAACTTGGGCTCCACTTTTACAGTCTATGTCCCTGCCGCCCAAAAGGTAAGGATAATAATTTCTACCACTGATATAGAACATGCCCTGGCTTACGTTCCAATAAATAGCCTTCTTTTGAAAACCAACTGAAAGAAACCAAATGATAATTTAAATAAAATATCAAACAGCATGTGACATATAGTATCTATTCAACAGTTCTTTCTCTCTTTCTCTCCAAATATGATTATTTATTTATATTTTTGAAATTTATTTAGTATAATTATATGCCAGCATATGCCAGGCAATCTTACTAATAAGTCACTAAATCTTTATTATAAATATGTAAGATATGATCAGTTAGAACTTCTACCAAAAAAAGAGAAAGAAATTAAACTATAGAGATATATAAGGAACCAGTTAACAGTGAAGCTAGTATTTGAAGCCAAAAAGAAATATTTTTGTCACTAACCATGGACTATTTAATGAAAACTAAAGTGCTGTATTTATTTTTGCTTTATCCCAATATAGGAAGTTTCTAACAAAGAAGAAGTATATTCTACACATGGTGATGAAGATCAGAAAAAGCCAGTACTACTCCTTCATAAATCCCTGGCATCTGTCTTAAGGGGATCTAGCTACCAAGGGATGTGTATTCTCATTTTTAAGAACCTACCAGAGGGGGAGCTCAGGGAAAAAGCAGCCTCTTGCCTTCCTGTTGCACCAATTCAGATGGAGAGTGGAGGGCAAGTAGGACCATAGAAACCCACAGAAAAAAATATTCAGAAGCTTAATATTAAATTATTCTTGTTCAATCCTTAGACTGTTCCCAGCTTTCTGTTTTAGTTCTTGTTTTTATCATAGTAGAACAAAACAACCTCTTTGATTAGGATGATGTATTTCTTGAGTGTGTTGGTTGCAAGGAAATGATTCAACTTCACTTGAACTTGGGGTTCAAACTCTGTAAACAGTCTTTAACTATTCTTCCATCTTTTGCATCTGCCTTTTTAAGTTCTGGATAAATTAACTGCTTCCTCTGTCCACAAATAAAATAGCTGTATCATCTCTGGGTTTTATATTTTCTCAGCTGAAGACACCAGGAAAAAGCTAGATTTCTCAGAAATTTTAGCCAAAGTATTTTTAAATGCATAAATTCAGATTATATTATATATCGCCCATAAACAAATCAAGACAATCACATTGAGTAAGAGGAATGTGATGAACTGATTGATTTTGACTATGTCCAGGTGCTTTTCCTCTAGATTAAAAACAAATAGATGGCTGTCCCCATAAGCAAATGCTGATAGCAGGATTTAAGAAATGTTCCTGCAGATGAAAGCAATATTACACAAAATTTAAGATTAATTTAAATGGATTTTGGAAGGTTATAAAACAGTCATTTTTTCTCATCTTCCCCTCCCTTAATGCCTCAAGGTTTGTCTTAAGAACATTTACATTTGACTTTAAACTTGCCATTAACAGACTATCTAAATGCCACAGGCAGAATCTTGAGACAATTGAGTAAAAGGATGTAGTATTATCATTTTAAAAGAATTATTAGCCAAAGCTTATTTTGTGAACTACTCAAAGCATGTTCTTTCCCTCTCTTCCTGAAGCACCAAAGTGAATTAATCGCTTAGAGACAGATAACTACAACTCCCTCTTTATTATATTCAACGCTAAGGCTCTTGATGGATTTTCTACTCCCACGGAAGGAGAAGTGCTGCACCAAAATGTCCTTGGGATGTCAGTGTGGGGATGGGCAAGAATTTATTATTTTGTATTAGAAAAATAGAGCAGATATAAAAACACTCGAGCAGAGAAAGTATTTATTCAAATGTGCAAGTATGAAAGAATACTGAGCACACTTATTATCCACCACATAGTCTAAACTGAATGCTCACATTCATTTTGAAGTGTTTCATGTGCCCGTAGTCTATCCCATTCTTTTTGCTAGACTTTTCATTATTTTAACATTGCCACATGCTGCTACACTTAAACAATAGATTAATTTGTATTTACAGGCTTAAAATTCACTTGATGAAACCTATACAATTATACTGCATAATTTTTGATCATTCTGGTCATCTACTTGCACAGATACATGCATGCTGTACTTCATTCATCTTCACTAATGTAAAGTACTCAGTCACATGGCTAGATCAGGATGCTTATTCTACACTTGATTGGTACCTGTGCCAGTTTCATTATGTAACATTCATTAACAATCTTACATTTGAGTCCTGATAGGAGCATGCAATCCTGTTTTAGAGACTATGTTAAGGACTGTCTTCCTCAGTCACAGGTTTTGTCTATCTTCAACTTTACTAAATAATACCAAGTTATTTGCCAGATTGGTTAAAACAATATACTTTCTCACCCACTGTGTGTGTGTGTTAACAATGAGATACTTTTGTGTATTAAATTTGTATTTGTATTATTATTTTTTATTTTTTTATTGTTCTTTTCTCGTTTTTTAAAGGAGATAAAGTAGTGATTAAAAAAACAGCATTAGAGACTATACAAAATTCACTAAGCCAAGTAATAAGAATTCAACAATAATTGCTATATTACAAAATGCTATTTTCAAAGAAATTGTTCAGGTTACCAGATATAAATGTGCAAGATTCATTTGAAGAAAAGCAAACCAAAATGATAACAAAACAGTTGTAAGAAATTCAAAAGAAGAAAAAGAAATGACAACAATATGCAATGTATTAATTATTGAAACTGTCCTACTAATCGGTTTTGAAACTGTCTCATTGTTATTTCCTTCTCAATAAAATTATTTTAGAAATTTATAAAATTGTATTTTATAACAGTTTTATTTAGCACAGAGTAAAAGTACCAGTATGAAAGACACATGCTATCAACGTAACTTATCATTGTTGACATTAACCTTGATCACTTGTCTGAGGCAGTTTTTGCCAGGCTTCTTCTCTGCCGTTTCTCTTCTGTGCTCCCTTTCCACATCATTCTCCTTGGAAGCCGGCATATATAGAGTTACTATAGTACAGGACAGTCCACACTTAAAGAGCATGGTGATGTTTTCCCTTTCATTGAGGGTGAAATACACACGTTATTTAGAACATTGTTACATGGGATATTTATTTAGTCTACTATATATATGTATTTATTAAAACATTGACTTGTATCTATATAGATTCATAGATGTTTTATTTTTTTAATAATATTTTATTTAGGGTCTGCCAAATAGCTCAGCATGTTAAAGCACCTGCAAGCAGGTGCAGGGCCAGGTGTTTCATTCCCGGGCCTGCCGGGCCAGTCCAGCCCCCGGAGTGTGCTGAGACAGTGAGCCTGGGGGTGGCGTGCACCTGTAATCCCAGCACTTGGGAGGCTGTATACAGGAGAATCACTAAGAGTCTGGTCAAGTAGTGAGACCCTGAATACCCTGTAGATCCTTCCCTAAAATACAGAAAATAATAATAATAATAATAATAATAATAATAATAATAATAGTATTTTACTTTGTTGCTCAAATTGTTTCATGTTGGGAAACTGGAAACCTTTCAGAGATTGTTTGGGGACACTTGTTATCTCCTTATGGTTTTATTATGCATTTTGGTCATCTCTACTCTGGTAATTGGTTTTGTGAATTTTCCTGTTGGCCTGAATTTTTGTCATTAATTGCTTTTTCTTTTATTATAATAGACACATATTTTAAATTACAAATTTTGGAGATTAAAAGTATTCATCTTGAAATAAAACCTTACATTACAATCACCATGAAAGCCATGGAGAAACTGCTTATTTTTCCTTTTGTGGCTTCTAAGCACCCCATCAATACACAAAACCACTGGAGTACTATGTGGACCTTCAGGTCTGGATCCTGCACCTTAAGCACCAGAATACCCTTGACATTAGCTTAAGATGAACCAGATATTTTACAGTTCAGACAAAGTATCTTTTCTCATGACCATTACATAGTCCTTTCTAAGTCCGATCATGGGCACCCGTCAACCTTAATGATGCTTGCAACTATGCTTCAGTCAGTACGTCCCCAGCACACTGAGTCTTCGATCTGCTTGGCCCTGTTCAGCTTCACAACACCTTTGACTGGCTTTCACTCTGAAGCAAGGTTTTCAGGGACAGATACACTATTTACCAGTTTTGCCTCCTCTTGTGTTCATGAAATCTATCGATGAATTAAAGTTCTTAGATTACCATAAATAATTAGAAATGTCTTTATGCTGGGAAGCACTGAGATTATCCAAGAAATTCATCACTGTCAGTATTCTTCAAGATGTTCTTCCCCATAATTTGGCTTTACCTTATGTGAAATTTGTTTGCGCACATAAGGTGAGGTTCAATTTCTATTTTTCCTATATAGATAATTTACATTTTAGCACCATTTATTGAAGAACAAATATTTTGGCAATGATCTAAAATACTTGGTTATGTTAAAAATTGAGTCTTCACATTTGTATGGGCTTCTGTCAAGGGTTTCTATTCTGTTTTCTGCTTCAAATATCTGTTCATATTAGAATGTTATGGCATCAATGAATAAAGTCTTATTTATTTTTTTTAATTAGTAATAAAAACATTCTTCAGTGTAGGGAGATAGGTCGGTGGTCTAAGCACCTGCCTGGCAAGTACAAGGAACAAGGTTTGATCCCTGGTACCACATGCCATGCCAACCCCAGAACCCAGGGTGCACCATGCAGGCCACTGAAACCGGCTGTGGTGGCACACATCTGGATTCCCAGCGCTGGGCAGACTAAGACAGGTGGATCACTATGAGTCCGAGATGTGCAGAAAGACCCTGTACTAAGTGACTAAATAAATAAAAGATTGTTTAAAAAAATCTTTAAAAAGTTCACTAGGGATGGTGAGATAGATCCGCCATCTGAAGCACCTGCTTAGGCAAGCTTAGGCAAGCACAGGGATTCACCACAATTGGATTCCAGCATCATGTGTAGCACCAGCCCTGCCCCCAGGGTGGGCTGAGCGGGCCATGAAATTAAAAAAAAAAAAAAAAGCTTTCCAAACTTGTTATTTTAGGAATGGCTTTGAAAGATTTTGTCATTTAGTTCATCACAAAAATTCTCCTACCTTTTTGTTAAGTTTTAAAAAAAAATCAAGCCAAACACAATAAAAAACTAACAGAATTTAATTAAATTTATGAATCAACTGGGAAAAAATTATTTCAGTATAATGTCCAGCTCTTTACACTATTCCAATCCTTGTAGGTGGCATGTTTCTGTACTAATGTAGTCTCTTCTGGTTTATATCAGAATGTCCCCCCAGAGCCTTGTGCACTCACAGGTGGGCATTTGGGAGGTGATTAAATCATGAGGCAAATGTTCCCTTTGTATAAATCACATTTACTACTGTGTTCAATAAAAAAAATAAAGAAAGTGGAAGGAAAAACTTAAGAAGAAAGAAGGGCTAAAGGAGGGGAGGGGGACACGAAACAAAGATCAACAACTGTTTCAAATTCCAATGTTGAATGTGATCACTACATATGCCAAAAGTGTACCACTAAACTAATTTTTAAAAATAAAAATCAAAAAGAAAAGAAAGTTCTTTGTATATAGAATCATAATTTAACATAAATATGCAACTTGGCTGATTCATTATCCCTGAGTGGGATTTCAACAGTAACATACTTAGAGCAGTATCCATAGGAAACGCTTAATTAATGGATTGTCAAATTCATTTTAGTGATATGTATGCAACCTCATACACTCAAAACTTATGTGGCATTAATAACTAGAATTAGTGTAAATGTCTTTTATTCTTTCAAGATTTTGATCACTACTTTTTTCTCTGATGCTCAAAGCTATTACAATGTAATATAAACACACAAAAAACTCTACTTCCTCCACACCTAAGCTATATGCTTCTGTACTCTGCCTCTCACGCTGGCATTTTAATTACTAGGTGCAGATTTTGCAAAATATAATATGTGTAATCTGGTAATTTTTTCTTTCTGCCCTGTAATTTTTAAGAGTTTTGGTTTTTTAAGAAAAAATAAGATAACAGAATGAAGACAAAACTTTAGCTACTTGCTTCAAAAATCAATCCTCATGCAATAGAGTTTGTATAATCAAGGTTTTTCAGCCCATATGCTGACTACCTTTGAAGTGACATGTTAATCTATGCCTTGGGTTTCACCACTTTGATTCTCAAGTTTGCTTTCAGGTACTATAAAATAAAATCTAATAAACTGATAAAATCCATTCAGTATCTCAAGATTAAGTTTTTCCTATTTACTGGATAATAGGTTTATGCTACATAAAATCTGACTCTCCAATTATAATAAAATTATATGTAAATTTACTCTGAGGAGTAACATATGCTAACATTTTAAAACCTAAAGCTTATACTACAAAAGTATACAAATGAGATAGGTATTACTTTACCTTCCTAGGAATAATGTAAGAAATTATCATTCATAGGCTTAAAAAACAGAGAAGGAAAGGAAAAATAAACTTTCACAGTTCTTTAGGTCAAAGCCTAACTCCAACTGTTAATAAGCCTATACTTCTTCCCAGGGCTTGAGGGGAAAATTCTCCCTTGATGCTGACAGCCTTTGATGGCTCCAAACATTCTCTGTGGCTCCATTATTCTTATTCTGTCTCTTTCTCCTCTGTATCTGGGTCTCTTCTTTCTCTCTCTTCAATTTTCCTGTTTCTTCTTTTTTATAAGCACACACCTTTTCAGTAGGGCCCTCTAGGGAATAAATTTCATCTCAAGTGCCTCAATTTACTTCTTCAAAGATTTCTTTTCCCAGAACAATAAATGTTACTGATTAAGATGTAGACATAACTTTTGGGAGACCATCAGTGAACCAACTAGTAATTTAATGTCCTGCTACCCATACAAAATACCTGTCATATGAAGGAAGGCAATTTAATAAAATATTGTTGAGCAAAGCTTTGAAATGAAATCTTGTATTTAAGTATGTATACATCTATGTATACATATATATTTTTTCTTAATTTATAATTTCCTTTTTAATGTCTTTGCTTTATAACCTATATCTATGCCTCAAATTATCCACAAATTTAATACAATATTGCTGTAAAAGTAGCATAACTTACCACAAAAAAAATAATTTGAAATAATGATATTTAAACCTGTCTCCTTAAAGAAATATACTTTATGACATCTCCTCTAGAGAGCTAGGATCACCCACTTCATCTCCAGTAATGTCTGCACCCAAGGTTATTAGCAACAGATGTGAAATTAGTACAGTTAGGAGACAAAGAACATACATAAAAACCATGTATCAGCTTGATTGAGCCTTCCCCACATAATGGAAAGCATCATATGACAAAGTACATATATATTGAATACTTCAGTAACTCAGTGACAGCTATTCTTGATACATTTTTAATATTTAAATGTAATCAGCAGTTTAAATTGGGTTAATTTATTTTAGGTCTTTCTTATTCACTTTTGCTATTTTCTGAGCCACCTCTGGGTTAATAGCTCTCTTGAAATCTAACACAATTACTTATTTAGCTAATTAGAAAGCCATATAAATACATGATACATAATGTATAATGTAATGCATATATAAGAAGAATGACATGGTATGAATCATACTTAAACTGAACAATAAAACACAGTATTACTGAGCTGTGTGATCCTGGATGACTTCACTCTTATTTGGTGGACACTGACAGCTAGATTGGCACCACAGATGGAGATATCATCTTTGTTTTTTTCATGTCTTTCTGAACTCCTGTTCTTTTGGTCCTCTTGAGATGCTTTATAACATTGTTAGACAGATGCCATCAAATGGAATACTGAATATAGTTACACTTTAATATGTGAAGATGGGAGTAAGGTATGTTAGTGTAGTGAGCATGTTAGTCAAGCATAAAGATATCCCAGAAGTTTGGGAAAATGAGACATTAGGTAGTAGATGGTCCCCTAAGTATTCTACAACAGGGTGCAAACTACATAGGTCAAGGGATATACAGTGAGTAGGAAAGGCTGAAACATCCACAGTGAATATCTAGATCTTTTTCCTTTGAAAATGAAAAAGCTTTAAATAAATATGATAGACCGGCAGAAGTGCACAGTACAGTTGCCCAACCATATTTCTTATATACAGAGATAAATTTCTTTTCCTCACTCCCTCTCCTGTTCTTCTCATTTCAGTAGAATAAGTTTTGAATAAGTTCACTCCTTTTTCCCCAGTATCTATTGTACACATCAGATTCCATTTTTCTCTTTCAGGTTTTCACACTAAAGAGACAATACGATGTTTGCACATTTGGGACTGACTTATTTCACTTAACAGTATGCTCTCTAGTTGCATCCATTTACTGACACAAGAGTCAAATTTAGCCTGTTTTATATCTGAATAATGCTCCGCTGTGTAAAAATACCACTTCTTTTTTATTCATTCTTCAGTTGATGGTCATCTGGGTTGTTTCCAGGGTTTAGCTAAGACAAATTGTGCTACCATAAACATCGGTGCGCATATATCACTGATTATATGAGATTTTCAGTTCTTCGGTAAAAATACCCAGAAGATGAATAGCTGCCTTGAATGGGAGTCAAATCCTAGCTTTTTAAGCAATTTCCATACTGATTTCCATAGTGGATATGCCAGTCTGCACTCCCAAAAACAGGGCAGAAGGTTTCTTTTTACCTACAGATTGTCTAGTATTTGTTTGTGGTTGACTTCTTGATGTTAGCCTTTCTTTCTAGGGTGAAATGGAATCTCAGTGTTGTTTTAATTTGCATTTCTCTAACGATCAATGATATTGAAGCACATCTATGGAAAGGAGCAGGTAACGCTTGATTAGTTTCATCACATTTTTTCAATTGTACTTTTTCTCTTCTTAATTTCTTAAACATTTCTCTCTGTTTTCTTTCTTCCTCCAATTTTACATGCATATATCTGGCAATATAAATAACTGATGGGTAGACAACACTATGTATTACAACAAATACCATGAAATTCGTATTACTTTGTTAAATTAAATTCTGTATCATTTGCAAATTTTTCTGTTTTAATTCTAATTTGTACTCTATTTTAAAAATAAAAATAAGTAAAAAATAAAATTCTTAACCATGACAATAAACAAGTAAATAAATATGATATTTGCAATCCTTTTTAGCTCTACAAAGTTGAAAGATGCAAATTTATTTTAAATATATGGTATAGGGGGAGATGGACTTTTATTTCATTTATTTAAAGTAAATTAAAAGGCAGATTCTAAAGCAGAATTACACATATATTTTAACTCTCTGAGATGACTTGTAAAAAAGCTCCAGTTAACTTCTTCATAGTGTTTGCACTCTCTTAGATGCAAAGAAACAGAAATTTCAAGAAGTAAAATGAACTTATTCATTTTAAAATTGCTTAGTAAGCCCATGGTTTTTTTTTTTTTACAAGGAAAAAGCTATACTTATCTCCACTTTCCTGTTCTACCCATTCCTTATGAAATAGAAAAAAATTGTATAGATGGTGGAATCATCAAGTAAATGGACCCATGAAAGTATGATGGAGGCTCTGATAATATATTACAGTTCACATTTCAGACTTGTCTTCGAGTTTTCAAAGTCTGTTTATAAATACCCAAGTGTCCAGATAAGCTATGAGATCATCCCAAGGTTTAGTGACACACAATAAATGGTACTTAAAATCAACATTGAAAAATGAAGGGGTCTATGTTATGTCTAAGATGTTTGATATTCAGACAGATAGTGAGGTTAACCTCAACTGCCTATGTCATAGGTTAATAATATCCTTAAGCTTCTCTTTTGGAGGTTTAATAACTGAAGCTTGTAGACCAAAAATTAGAGAAGAACAAGGGCTTCAAGGACAGCCAACATTTTGTCCCTAGCCTTTCAAGGTCAGTGAAGATTCAGGACATAGGAGAAACTGTACTGCAACATCCTGTTTCTCAGTTGTGTCCCAGATTTACTGATCAAGGAGATTATGGAGTCATGGTGTAAAGTAATCAGTGATGAAGAGTGTGCCTAAGGAGAGTCATATGGAGACAAAACATTCTCTCATGTTTTGACAGAGAGCAAATTGGTCAAGAAATGTCCGTGACTCATCCCAATTGTTGACACTGACGAAGGATCTACAAACTGTGGTACAGTGTTTTAGGCTAAACCTTGAGGAGGGTTGACAGACTTTGTCAGCTCCAAAAGCTACACTTATTGTTATATAGGTCTTGCTTTATCTTGGTCTTAAAAATCCAACAGAAAAGTATAAAAATGAAGTATAAAAAATAAAGACATATTAATATGCTGCGCTGTAAAAGGCTCAAGTCGACAACTTCTGACATTGCCAGTCCTATGGATAATCCACTACTATTATGGACTCCTAGGCTATATTGGATTATTTTGTTGAATTCATGCACCTACAATATGGTAATGGAATACCCATCTCTGACAAAACCAAACAAAAAAAGGGATAAAATGAAGGATGTACAAGATGCAGACATGTTATCCTGTCCACAGACAAATCTTTCTAGTCACTGAATTTAGAGAATGTAGCTGTATGTCTATCCTATTTTGAATAATACAGATACAAAATGGTTGTTCATTTGTATCCCCTTTTTGTTTAGTTTTTTCAGAGATGGGTATTCCACTGTGATTTAGTATTATAGGTGTGTGAATTCAGCAAAATATTCCAATATAGTCCAGTAGCCTATAATAATAGTGGGTTTTCCATAAGACTGGCAATATCAGAAGTTGTTCACTTGAGCGTTTTACAGCTCAGCATATTAATATGGCTTTACTTTTATACCTCGTTTTTATGTTTTTCTGCTGGATGGTTAAGACCAAGATAAAGCCAGACCTGTATAATGAGAAATGTAGCTTTTGTTTCTGATAAGGTTGGGCAAATCCCCTCAGGATTTTTCTGAAACCCTGTACCACAGTTTGTAGATCCTTTGTCACTGTCACCCATGTGAATAAGTCACAGCCATTGCTTGACCAATGGTTTCTCTTATATGAGAACTTAGAATTATAAATGGCAAATTAAAAGGTAAATAATAGGAAAATTAAGCATTTTAAAAGTACATTCTCAAAAAATACTACAAAATAATAACGTGGTAGGATAATAAATTACAGGTTCATTCTATTTCAATCATTTTTTTTTTACCATTTTCAACATTGTTATTGGGGCTGGGGAGATGGCTCAGTAGAATAAGCGCTTCCCTGGCAAGCACAAGGGTCTGAGTTCAATTCCTGGTTCCGCTAAAAAAAGAAAAAAAAAAAAAAACAAAACACATTGTTATCTTCTAGTACAATGAATTTTAATAAATCAAAAGCAAAATAGAATAGAAATACAGCTACTTTCACTTAATTCAATGTGAAGAAAGATTTGTACTAATAATGTTTGGACAGGATATCATGTCTGTACATTGTACTATGAATAACTACTATGAAGACAACAATATGCAATGTATTAATTATTGAAACTTTCTTACTAATCAGTTTTGAAACTGTCTCATTGTTGTTTCTCAATAAAGTTGATTTTAAAAAAGAAAAAATATTTCATTTATGTTTATTATTTAAATATCCTCAAATTTTATAAATGTAACATTTTCTAAGATATAAAATATAGGAGCTGTACAGATGCATTATTCTTGTAGCTGTAAAACTAAATATGTTTAGGGGCTGGAGAGATGGCTCAGTGGTCTGGAGCACCTAACAAGCTTGGCAAGGCATCAGGGACCGCGGTTCAATCCCCCAGCACCACATGCCAGCCGGCCCCGCCCCCTGGTGGGCTGAGCTG
>NW_004524945.1:785149-801701 GCF_000260255.1 Octodon degus | reverse complement strand
TAAATAAATAAATAAATAAAACTAAATATGTTTAGAGGAGACATATTTAGCTATCTTTCTAAACCAGATGTTAAAATGGATCAAAAAATTTTTGTGTTACTTTGGAAGCATTAAAAACTCATATGTGGGGGCTGGGGAAATGGCTCAGTGGAATAAGAGTTTCCCTGGGAAGCGAAAGGGCCTGAGTTCAATCCCCGGTTCCTCAAAAAACAAACAAACAAACAAACAAAAAAAACTCATATGTGTATAATCTTTGTCTATAAAAGTGCGCTTTGCATATTTTACTGTTAGCAATTTCAAATGTTTAAAATAAAATCTCATTAAGATGACTGGTCTAAAGTCTACTATGATGAAATTTTTTTTTCTATTTAAAAAAAAAGCAAAAGAAAAATGAAGGGGTGCATTTTGCTTTCTGTAGAGTCCAGCTCATCTTACATTGCCATTTTATAATTACAAATGGAGATGAGTTCTCTGAAGTATATGAAAATATCCCATGAAACAATGACAACCATACCTCAGTTAAACTGGAGCTTTTCTTCTAGATTTGAGCAGGAAATTGTAAGAAAAAGTTACTAATAAAAGAGGATAGGACAGCTGGAAACTCTTGAAGGCATATCCTTCAACAAGGAATTTCTGAACAGAACCTCAGGCACAGGAAATACTATCAAGTGTCAGCAAATGGGATAAGATCAAATTAAGAAGTTTCTATACAGCAAAGCAAACAGAATAGCCGATGTGCAGACTGAGAAAAAATTTCGGCTATTTTTCAGAGAAAGAAATATATATTACATATTACATATTACATATTATATATAGAGAGTACATAAAAATCTATAAAGAAATCAAAACTCAAATGTTCTCCCCCAAAATAGAAATGGGGCAACTGAAATGAATAGGCAATTCTTGGAGGTACAAATGGCCCATAAATACATGAAAAAAGTTCAACATCTTGGATCATTGCAGAGACGTAAATTAAAGCAACACTGAGATTCCATTTTACTCCACAAATAATAACTATCATCAAGATATCTACCAAAAACATATGTGATGAGGCTGCAAGGAAAGAGAGACATTTCTATATTTGGTAGGAATGAGAACTGGCACAATTACATAGAAAGCAGTATGAAGATTCCTCAAAAAGCTAAATCCAGAAATTCAATTTGACTCTGTTCTTTCCTGTCTGGATACCTTACTAAGTACATTATATTACATTGACACAAGTCTGCCTGTGTTCATAGCAGCACGATTCATAGCTAAGTTTTCACAGAGGACTATACATCCGTCAGCAGATAAATGCATCAAGAAAATGTGGTACTTGTGCAATATGCACTACTGTGCCATAAAGAAAGATAAATTCAAGTCATTTGGGAGAAGATATATGTATCTTGAGACCATAATGTAAAGTTGAAATAAATCAGACACACAAGCTTAAATATTGCATTTTTTCTCTTATATGAGAAACCCAAATTATGAATAAAGAGAAAAATAAATTATAGATAATAAGAAGTAGAAAAATAGTTTTGTTCCCCTTCCAGTGGAAAGAGGATCAAGGAATAGAGGCAGGAGACAAAGAATTGAGATGTGTTATGTCCAAATACCAACTCCACAGAAAGAATGCAATGATTATGTAGTGCAAACATGTAATAATAAAAATAAAAACTAAGGACAAAAAATAGATACGAAAATGTACAGGGTGGAAAGAACAAGTGCCAAACATTGGTAAAAAGTGGAATCTCACTATAGTCAAAAGCTGAACATGACAATAGGTGGTGAAGCATGGGCGGTGAGACAAGCAAGGCCATACCTCTCTCTGCACTCCTCGTGAATAGAACCATCAGTGTCTATGGAAGGTACACATTGGGATGTAAGTTCTTTTCAGTGGAGAGTGGCAGGACAAGCTGGAAGAACAGCATCACTTACTCGGTACAACTTGCCAAATACAGTATGCTTCCCTGGCCTTTATGACAGCTCATTGTGTTTCTTTTCACTGTCTTCATTTACTTTAATTTTTCTGATGTCACAGTTTTTGGTATCCTTGCCTAATCCCCTTCATTAGATTATGAGCTCCTGGCCTAGCACTCTCATAACACATATTTGCTGAGCTCAGAGAGAAGGCATTGCAAATACCAAGCTTATCTGTGGATTAGCAGAAGATCACTAGGTCCACAGGGACCTGTCATTTAAAATACCTCCTAAAATGTATAAAGTATATTTTTCATCTTTGGAGTATTTTGCCTCTTCATATATCAGCACTTTTCAGTTGCTATTCTCATATTTGTGGGGGGGTTTATATTATTTATGTATGCATTCATCTATACCACATTTGGTACTAGAAAGTATTTAACGAACCATTTACAGAAATAAACTAATAGCTATTTCAATTAAAATATGCATGTTACTCAGACCTTCTCAATTTCAATACGCCAATAATAGCAATGATCAAAGCTCTTTCTATCAGATCTTACAAAATCTCCATAAAATCAATGGCATACCTGAATTACATAGCACCTAGATCAATGTCAGAAATTATTATTTCTGTGAACATAATGATTACATGAGGGTTCTCCATGATACTGAACCTACAGTGTATGTGTATGTTTGAGCTTTAGGGTCAGCGAGATTTAAGACATTAGCTGACATATAAGGAATACTTCTGAAATCTGGCAATCTGGGGACCAGGAAAGAAACTGTTGCAAGTTCGAGTCTGAAAATTGTTTGCTGAAGAATTCCTTCCTTCTAGGGAAAGAATCATTATTTTGCACTATTTAGTCCTTCAAGTGATTGGATGATGTCCACCTAATCATGGAGGCAGTCTGCTTTACTCAAATCCCAACAGTACAAATGTGAACATCATCATGAAACCCCCTCACAGAAATATGCACAATAAGTTTGATCAAATATGCGGGCACTGTGGGTCCAGACAAGCAGATAAATACAATCAACCATCATAAATTTACCCCTTCACAACTTGGCACCCATATGTCTTATCTTAAATTATAATATTCTCCCAAAGAGAATAACCACAACATGCCATACTCCACCTGCATCACACAACCATATTGCAAACAGCCAAAAATGCACTAACTGCCAACAAGAGGATGCAAATCTTTGAATAATGTTATGTTTCTCTTTGATATCTTATAACTTAAATACTATTGCATAAAGCCAGTACTAAATTCTGTTAAAGAAAATCATAATAAATCTTATATTGAACAGAAAAAGATAATAAAGAAAACAAATAAGGTGTTTGTTTAATAAATACATATTTTTAATAAGATGTACTGATACAATTACAGTTGTCTGTAGTTGCAGCTGATGTCTATAATTACCTTCTTCTATACCCATTTCACATTACTTGTGCCCTCAGTTAGTCATGATCTGTTTGCTGCATCTGATTAAACAACTAAATTAATTGTCCCTGAAGGGTTTGGGTCATTTCTTATCCCACTTGGATGGAGCTGATATAATTGTCCACTGACCTTAGTCAGGAATCTTGAATCACACTAATATTCAAAATACGACCTAAGGTACAGTGATGGGGGGGTGTTCTAACCCAGACATGATGCTCTCTTCCTTGTCTCCTCTAGTGAGCAATAGTCTAACTTCTCCTTTGTAGTCAGGATTAATTACTCCAGCTGAAACAGTAAGTCCCTTCCTCGTCAGTTGAGTCTGAGACATGAAGAGCTCCAATTAGCCTGACAGCACTCTTAACTTCCAGCAAGGAAAATCACTATTCTTTCTCTGATGGGAGCTTCATCCCTTTGTAACAAAGATTTCTACATGTGGTTATGAGGACAATGAAGGGGATCATGTTGTTGTTGTTCATAGCCCAGCAATGTCTTATAGACAGTTATAGAATTTATCCATTTTGTGGTCCCAGGAATTGAACTCAGAGCCTTGTCCTTGCCAGGAAGGCACTTGTGCCACTGAGCTATATTTTCAGTCCTATTTTATGTGTTTTCATCTTGGTAATCAACAGTAATCAGTCTATAGGCAGTCTATCAGTAGAATGAATGTGACACATTAATTTTTTGAATCTTCAAGAAACAGTTAACAAAAGTAATGACTACGATATACTGAATGTCCCACTAAACACATTATTCTTGTCAGTGCTTTATATACATCAATTTGCTTCATAAGCCAACCTGAGATGCAGACACTACTCACCCATTTCATAGTTGATAAAAGCAGCATTCTGGTATTAATAAACTAAAGGCACATTTCTCTTACATGTCAGAGTTGTGATTGAAAACTTTATGTAGCTCCATTATCAAAAACTAACAAATATATGTTTTGCAATTCCTTTAATCCATTTCTAGGAACACCTGGATGTTAAATTTACAATAGTGTATTTCTTTTCTTATTCTAGAATAAATATATTGTAGCAACCCTACCCTCTTTTTGAGACAGGCTCTTTCTATGTGGTTCAGATTGACCTTGAACTTACTATGTTGCTCAGACAGGGCTCAAGCTCCCAGTGATCTTCCTAGTTTAGCCCACTGAGTGCTAGGATTATGGCTTTGCCACAATATCTAGCTTCTAGGACTTTTCATGGTGTGTTAATAAATATTTTTACTCATCTCTTGTTTTTCCAAATGACCTAGATTTAATCACAGGAAGCAAACTAAATGAAAAGCTTACAATAGAGAAGAATTACATGTCAGTGCCTTTTGCAAACTGAGCTGGGACACAGAGGGACTAGGGGCTGCCCCTCAACTTGATCCCTTCGAAACAGAGGTGTCCACAGTGTTCCTGGCATACTGGCTGAGGAAAAAGCAAGACTGCTGGTCTGTGTGCTAAAGTCGCCTTGCCCACCATTCCCTCCTGGCCAGCATCAGGAGCCTCACCCTGCTGGCTCTGATCTTCACCCTTCTTTTTGTGGCCCGAGACGATGTTATCAGTCCTTAGCAACAAAACTGCCATCTCCACTGCTGTCTTGTATATTTGCAGCTTCACAGCCAAAGGCTCCCACATGCCCAGTTCCTTCGTGCCCTCCAAGGCCCCTGTCTCTGTTTACACCCCAGATCTCACAACCTTCTTGTGTGTGTGTTTGGCCTGAAAAAAGGTCAGCAGGCGTATGGTGCTTGCCCCACAGTTCTGGATGAGTGTGTGAGGGATGACCCCCAGAGCCTGGGCTACAGCCCTTCAAGGCCACTGCTCCACACCATTCATGGCCTTGGAATTTTCTGTCAAGGCATAGGCCACAGCCATTTTGAAGGCACCACCTCCTGGCACCAGCTGAGGGTCCAGGAGCAGGTTGCAGCACACTTGCATGGTGTCCTGTAGGTTGTGCTCTACTTCCGAGAGAATTTCTCTGCTGGCTCCTCTGAGGAAGATGATACAGGCCTTGAGGTGTTTGCATTCAGTGATGAATGTAAAATACTCATCTCCAATGTGCTTGATATCCAGCAGGCCTGCTTCTGTCCCAACATCATTTTCTCTCAGCTCTTCTGGTCAGCTAACTATACAGACCCCACAGGCTCTAGTAATCTGATTACTGTTTGTCTTCCAAATTCTATGGATGGCTGTGATACTGGACTGCAAGAGGTAGTGCTGAGCCAAATCTGAAATGCCCTTTTCTGTGATGACTACATCAGGCTTCAACTGGATGATGTCCTCACAGTGCTGCTGAATATACTCTTCTTCCATATGGAGGACTTGGGCAAAGTCTTCCCCTCCTGTAATCTCAATGTCTATCTGGCTTTCTCCTTTCTTGTATTCCAGAGATGAATCCAGCAGTATAATTTGAGGGTTCTTTATATAGCACCTCATTTGTGAATAGGTCACATCCTTGTTAATCATGATGCCACACAGGACACCACGAGTCTTCAATGATACCCCCAGGTATCATTTCCACTTTTGCATATTTCTTGAAGTCAATCTCTTTCTGGCCATTTTCCTCCAATTGTGCAGTCTTGACTGGATCCAGGGCAATGCTACAAGCCAAAGAAGACCAGCAACTGGTTACTTTGCTAGTAATGGAGCTATTGGTGAAGTTTAGCATCACATCACAGTTATTGATGTCAGCAGGTATGCTGATTTTCTTCAGAGTGCTGATCATATCATCCAGGGCTTTGCAGTAAGCACTGATCACAACTGTTGGGTGCATCTGCTTCTCCAGAAGGTGCTCAGCCACAGACAGCATCTCCCCCACAAGAATAATTGCCAAAGTGGTCCCATCTCCAACCTCTTCATCTTGTGTCCTGCTAAATTTCAATCATTGACTTGGCTGCTGGATGCTGGACTTGAATCTCTTGAAGAATATCACTGCCATCATTGGTCATCACAATGCCTCCCATTGCATCTAAAAGCATCTTCATCATGGACTTGGGTCCCAAACATATTCCAATTATATCTACAATAGTCTTAGCAGCTTTGCTGTTTCCAGATTGAACTTTTCTTTCAGATTCACACTTTGTATTCCAGCTGAGAACGAGCATGGCATGGTGGCCCATGAGGGTGATGCATTGCGAAGCCAGGTACCCAGAGCAGGGAGAACTGGCAGAATATTCTGGAGAGAGACACAGAGAGAACCAGGAACAATGCCTCCTCGGGGCTGACACCTAAACCCCTACTCATCTATTTTTCCAACCTCTTTTCCTCCTTAAAGAATAGGATTTGTGTACATATTTCCTTGTATTTAACACAGAAGGTGGAGAAAATTGAATATTATCCAGTTATTCATGCACCTAGTCAAAAACCATAATGAAATGCAAATTTATTTATTCAGATTTAATGATACAGGGACTGTTGCAAAAAATGTTGATTTAAATGCAGGTAAACAGACTCACAGACTGAATTTCAGGAAAACTCAGGTTAAATACTGGATCTTATTCATAAATAATTTGTGATCTGTATGGATTTTTTTGAGACATAGGTTAGCTACATATCTCATACTGGCATTAGTCTCACTACATAATCCCAAACTCATGGCAGTCATCCTGTCTCAGCCTCTCCCAAGTGCTGAGGTTACACATTCACACCCGGCCTCTAAATGAATTTCTTAGTACTTGTTTCCTCATATATACACAAAAATCATACAGTTGGCTTATCTAAAAACACTCTGCTTGTTTGAACAGTGTGTGAGACTATAATTTAAATCAGTTCTTCTGTTCTCCCTGTCAATACATAGCACTATACCTCCCAGCCCACCTTGTAGACATATGGGAGCCATGTGACTTCCTCTATTGACAGTGGGTTAAACTGACATGTGTGAAACCTTCCTTCTCTCTTTCTCTGCTGCATTAGTCAGAGAAGGAGCATGTTGAGATGGGAGAGCAAAAGATGAAAGTGGACTCCATCTCCCTGTGCACTGATTGGAAGAGAGCTTCCCTGGAATGGATTTCCTTAATTGAAAAAAAAAAAAAAAAAAAGCATATGATTCTAGGCTTGCACCCCAGAGCCAAATAATCTCACTAATTTGAGAAAAATGGGTATGAAAAGGCAAATAAAAATATTTTTAAAACCTCATATCAAATATTACATTTGATCCATGACACTTGGGGTTAGCTAATAATATCTATGGTTTTTTTTTTTTTTTTTTTTTTTGGTTGTTTTGTTTTTGGTGCAGTGTCTCACTGTGCAGATCACACTCATAGTGATCCTCCTGTTTTCAGCCTCCCCAGAGCAGGAATTACTCAGTCTCTGACTAAGTACGCCCAGGGGTGGGGCAGGTGAAGCGTCTGATGCCAGGGATTGGACCCCAACCCCTAAGCTTGACTAAGCAGGCGCTCAGTCCACTGAGCGATTTCGCCAGACCTCGATGTATGAAATTCAATCAAGACTTCGAGCCAATTTTGTTGCCAAAAAATACCATACTCTAAAGAGGCAAAGAAGTCATGACTTAAATATGAGACTTAAAATGATTCTTGGTCCATGAATAATTTTCATTTTATGAGAAAGCTGTATAGCCTTCTGTGAGAACACATATAATTCAATGTCACTTTAAATTTAACAGGAGAAAGAAGCCTCAGAAAGACGTGAGTAAAGGTATATAGGAAACAATGCTAAACCTGAAAGCCAAGTAGGAAGAGATAATCACAAGAGGGAGTCAAATGGGAATTTTAAAAGATAAGAGACCTTCAGCAGCTAGACCCCAAAGCCAATCAATATCATGTCAACTGCAAATACAATGCTATGTATTCAGTCTGTTTGTGGGGGGGAATGTGCTACTCCAGTGCCAGCTTAACCTGAACATTACTGATTCAACTTGTATTTTATAAAAACATAGTAAGTGATTTCTTACCGCTAATCAGTCAGTCACGATTTTGTGCTGCAACATAATATTGACAGCTACTTCTCACTAACCAGAATATCCCCAGACAAAAGATGGAGAAAGTGACTCAATATCATAAGGCAAACTGAGTCACTGTCAGTCTTCAAGGGTTAGCTGTAAAACACTTTCTAAAATATTAAGGTGGGAAATTTGGTCCAATTTTAGGTTGTTTAAAAATAATACTTACTTGAACTGACTTTAATTCTCTCTGATACCAAGGATTATAAGTGTGTGTGTGTGTGTGTGTGTGTGTGTGTGTGTGTCCTAGGAAGTACTTTCATAAATATACTTATAATATTATAATATCAGGTACTTCAGTAAGCTAATTCCTACACCAAAAGTAATAACAAATAGTGCAGGAGAGCAACACTCAAGTTGAAACACAGCTTGCCTTTTGCTGAGCATCCAGATTTGTCACTTAGCAGTGATTAAAAGCTTCAGATCAGCCATGCTATAATTGGCAATGCTTTGAAAGAGTCAAGCTGAAAGCCCATTGGAGACCAAATCCAATAATAACCAAGGTGTCCTGAGAACATATTTTACAACTCTGTTTCTGATCTCACCAGCAAAAAGCATTGACACCATTGCTTTCCAATAAGAAACACTTCTTTCTCTTCTACTTATCATAGAGATCAAATGCATTGTCTTTTGTTCTTAATAATTAGTTCATTTTCTTGTCTGTCTTCTCTTCCAGATGACCTTTGAGAGGTCTGAGATATTTACAGATGCTCAATCAGTGTTTAGGAGGCATACATGAATCAGCGTGGCCAATCTTAAGGGTGCACCTGAATGAGTGATTCGGACAAGATCCAAAAATTACAATTCAATTATCTGCTTTCTTTGTGGTGTGTTTGCAGGATGGAAAACTTTTCAGCCATTCTTCTCAGGTTGCCATATATATTTCAGTGTGATACCATGCTCAATGGGGAAGTTGACGTAGGATTTTAGTTTTAAGGATGTTCGTCCCATAGCAGCATCATAACTGCCATCTAGAGAGAAATTACCACTTAATACTCTTCTGAATACATATATATTATATATGATATATAGGTGATATATATATATATATATATATATATATATATATATATATGAGAGAGAGAGAGAGAGAGAGAGAGAGAGAGAGAGAGAGGCTGTGTCTCAGAGTATCAACACCCCAATCCTAAACTTCAAAATTTTATTTTTTTATTCCATTTTTAAGCTTTCAGTTCAACAGATTTTCTCTGGAACTTGGGCTATGGAGATTCCACAGAAAAATGCACTGCTAGGAGTAGCAACCAGAAGCATGGATCAACCCACGGCTCGCAGAGCTGAAGCTGTGCACAAGGGATGCGTTCAGATTCTACTTGCGCTTTATTGGGGAGAGCACTGCAAAATGCCAGCCTCATTACAGATCATCTTCTATTAACTACAATTTTATCTTAAAAATTTTTAGTTACATGATGTTGCAATAAAATATTATAAATGCAATAAAAGCTATGTAGTATCCACATAACATTGTTTTTGGCTTTCAGCATGTAGTATTTAATACATTCCATTCAGTGCTTTTTTGATAAAATAGTCTTTGTATTAAAATATTTTGCCCAACTAAAGGTTAATATGAGTTTTGTTATGCTAGGTTAAGCTGTGATGTTCAGAAGACTAAGGGTAATATATATATAATATATATATTTGTAATGTATAATGTTTTCATCTTAATTTGGATTTATTGGGCATAACCAATAAATTAGTTATGGTTTTCTCTTTTATAACCCCAACATAATGCAAGGAACATCCATAATGTGAAAACAATACAAGGCTTTCCATTGTGCCTTCATTCACCTGCCACTCCAAACATTTCTCCACCCCTGTACACTACTTCCTCTCTGTTAGAATCATGTAAGTATATCATCTTGCAGACTAGCATTCAGAAACCAGTTCAGGCCAGTGTACTTCATCTCTGGGCAACTTCTTTGTGAAGGTGGCTCCAGCTGACCATATGTCTACTGAAGGCCATTGATTGTTTTCTCTTTTATTCCCCCTTTTCCAGGTACTGATTGTAATTCCTGACCTGATCCGTTTGCTTTTAGAATAGTACGAGCTCCTTTACTTTTGGGGCCCTAAGTTTTTCCACCATTAAAACTACATTGTATACTGCCTTCATAAAATGCACTTTTGTAAATAGCACCAATGTTTATAAAAAATTATGTATACCATCTGTTTCTTTTGGCATTCTGAAAGGGTAGCACACATTGTGAAGAATAATCATTACTTCTTCACTATACTATGATAACAGACTGATTATAGTAGAAAAAAGACATTCCCAAAAAGATCCCACTGGTTCTTAATGAGGAACAATTCTATAAAAATACAGAATCTATTTGCCAAGTAACTGAAACCATTGTTTCATATAGCTAGTTACCCAAAACAGTAGAACTTGAAATCTAAGGAAATACTTGTAAGGCCTTTCTAGGAACATAAAAATAAACCCAATAAAAACAACAAAAATTACACTTTTCCAAAATATTCTTTACAGCCAATTTTCCTAAATTAATTCCTAATAATAATCCAAGATACATGTTTTAAATATTAAGTATATTAAACGATGATTGTATTATATGCTTTTATTGAAAATTACTTTATCATAGTTTGTTGTACTATCTTATTGATTTGCTATTGGTTATTGTTAATTAAAATGCTCAAGAGCAAAGAACTCAGTTTTTCTCTCAATAAAATTATGGAAAAAAATAAATAAATAAAATGTTTAAGTACATTTACATGCAATAAAATTAACCCTTTTGAGGTTTAAAAAAAAAAAAAGAACTCAGTTTTAGTGCTGTCTTTTAGCCACCAGATTTTTATCTTCTAATAGTATACTTCAAGGTCAAGGGTGTTTATTGAGTTTAGATGAAAAGCAATCAAAGTAGTTTGGATCTTAAGACACAGAGGAAGAGAAACTTGAAATTTTTGCTTACCCTAAAGATTGCTGCTTTGATCACAATACGCTATCTGAGGAGTCTCTGGGTATTTGCTGAATTTAAAGGTTTAGAGTAGAAGGGCTTTTTTTTCTCTCTCTCTCTTTTTTCTTCTTCACTAGTTGTAGAGTGATAGTAATTATTGCCTTTTATTCCAAGCAATTTTGTTCTCTGAGCAACTGCATTTTAAATTCTCTGATCTATCTCCAAGGTAATCTTAAAGTCAACAGACTGCTAAATTCGTCACTTTCTGGGGCGCAGGAATCTGTTTGGTAATGTCAAAAGTCAGTTTCTCACCTTTATTTAAAGCTATCCAGAAATAATCTGCATAGACTTTCTGTGTGTATTTGACCTCATGAAACCTGGTGGATTTAAGTTAAAAGATTAGTAAATGGATGTTCATAATCTTTTTTAAAATTAATATTTTGAGAAAGAAATAGCAATGAGACACAAAACAGGTTAGTAGGAAAGTTACAATAATTAATTCATTGTATATTGTTGTCTTCATAGTAGTTACTCATAGTACAAGTTGCAGACATGATATCTTGTCTAAACATTATTAGTACAAATCTTTCTTCTCGTTGAAAGAGAGGAGAAAGTAACTGTATATCTATCCTCTTTGTATATACATATATATATATTTTTTTTTCACTATGAAATGGTCCTTCATTTATATACCTCTTTTTTGTTTAGCTTTGACAGAGATGGGTAATCCATTGTCATTCAAATATTGTAGGTGTGTGAACTCAGCAAAGTAATCCAATATAGTCTACTGCCAACGTTTTGGCCCTAGTCCCTCAAATTCGGTGAGGACTCAGGACATAGAGAATCTATGCTGTAACATGCTGTAACTCAGTGGTGTCCCAAATTCTCTTTTCAAGGAGATTATGGGATCACAGAGGAAAGTGACTGATGATGTAGGGTGTGCCTAAGGAGAGTCACCTAGAGAGAAAACTTTCTCTCAGGCTTTCACAGAGAGCAAATTGACTAGTAGTCTTTTGAAGAGACTGTTTGATGAACTTCCCAAAGCACAAATGAATAAAGTTTTATTACTATTTTGCAAATATTGAACACTCCTGTTTGTTGGTGTAAAAGGACCATATTCTATTGAAATGCTATAGGTAGACAATTTTTGAAAGAAAGAGTGTATAAAGTCAATGTATAAGAGAAATACTTAAAATCACAGATTATCAAAAAAATTAAAATGAGACAGCATTTCTCTTACCTATCAGAATAAAAACAACTACATGCATAATATTCTAGTCCTGATGGAGACATAGGAAAATACACATTCTTGATACAAAGTAAATATATCTCTTTTGAAGTCCTACAATTATTATGGAAAGATGAAAACTAAAAACATGGTTTTTTTGTTTGTTTGTTTTTTTGGTGGAACCAGGGATCGAACTCAGGTCCTTGAGCTTGCCAGGGAAGTGCTTATTCCACTGAGCCATCTCCCCAGCCCCCTAAAAACATGTTTTTGATCAGGTACTTCTACTTTGTATAAATAAAATAACAAATATGCATGAATTTTTCTACAATGACATGTAATCCTTTATAGTGATAGAAAGAATGAACATCAATAGGGTAGAATAAATTGATTTAATATAGTGTCAGTCATATTTCAAAGAACTCTTTACATCCATCTTTACTAATTTGGAAAAGGAGTAGTGATGTGATTTTATGCAAACAATAATTTGTAAATAAACATGTATATATGCCATCATGACATTTTTAAGAAAATAATACTAAAACTGTTTATATATGTGGTGGCCAGCCTCCATGGTTTCTCCAAGTGACACTTGACTCCTTGTATTCATATCTCCAAAGATGTATCAGTGTCATTTTCTAGAACCAACAAAGTATAGCAGAAACAATGGTACAGGACTTACCTTACTTATCTTATAAGTAATAAAAGGCATTGCCATTTACAGCTTGTTCCTATAATTGAATTGCTTTTCCTGGAGGAAGGTAACTTCCATGTGGGAAAAAAGCTCAAGCAGCTCTCTGCAGAGGGTCATGTTGTGAGGATCTGAGGCCTCCTCTTGAGAACCAGTCAGAGTCTGAGACCTAGGCCAATAACTTAGTAAGTTAGTCTTCCCAGAAGGAAATTCTTGAGCCCTAGTCAAACTCTCACTTGATTACAATACCAGGAAGCATTTTTACCTTGTCCTAATAAGAGCTTTTGCAGCTGAAGCACCTACCTAAGGTTCTCCTGGATTTCTGACTCTGTGCTATGGTGTAAAAATATCTGAAGCTTCTTTTGGAGGTACTAAAATTTTGAGTAATTTGTTGTGTGACAATAGTTAACTAATACAATATGGAGTAAACTGTTGGAGGGCACATATGCTAATGGAAATTAATCATTGTTAATGTTATCATTATTTAATTCATGATTTTCAAATGTTTGAATTTCTATTTTTAAATTTTGGATTTCAGTTACTATGCAGAAGTAGTTAAATGCTCCCCGTAGCATCCTAGTGATTTATTCATTTAACCAATAAAGAGAGACATAACAATGGAATGCATTTTTGGAAGTGTTCAAGGATTTTATCAGTGTGTAAAACTTTTAGAAAGTACTTATAGAAATGTGCATATTATCGATCAGCTGCTCAATGTAGCCTTTTCATGCAATTAAGAGATGTAAAGATGAGACATTAGAGGCTGCTACTTGTGCAATACAATATCCTTTTTTATGGTACTTACAAAAAATTAAGTTTGAAGTTCACTATAAAATAATAACAAGATGTAAAATATAATAAAACATCTTAGTTACTTTTATGTCATTGCTGAGATAAAATACCCATACGCAACACCTAAAGTTGAATTAGTAAAGGTTTATTTAGCTCATAGTTTATAGGAGTTTCAGTTCATAATTAGCTGGATACCAGACAGGGTGGCACAGAATAGGAGATTGCAGAGAAAAAACAGTTCACGGTAGGTAGAAGACAACAAGAGGAATCAAAAAAGGGATGAGAGAAGCCTCTGTCTAACCTTTATATTTTTATCTGAACTACCTGGTGGGGGTGGTGCCAAATCAGTTGGTATGCTCATTTAGTAATCATCCACCCTCAATCCTAGGACCCTTAATCCTAGAATCGCACCATGAGTCAATCAAACATTCTAGATTCAGCCCACTCTGAGTAAACCACACATGACTGCATGAGGTATTGAGGGGACTTCTAGACACAAGTCATAAGAACACATAAAGCATCACAAAATAATGGGGTTTCTTAATATTATTAAGCATTTTGTATTATACAAAACTGCATATGCTCTTTTTACATACACTGTTGATGGATTTACACCCATGTTACACAATTTTGGGAATGATGCATTGTGTTATGAGACTATAACATAACACAAGGCAGTATAAAGTTATTAGCTTTGTTATAAAGCATTTGACTACTAGCATGTAGGTAGGCTATTGTTAACTCAAAGGTCACTATCTGGTGAATGAAAGCAATGCTAACTCTGAATAAGTATTTTCAGTCAGGGTCTGTTATATCATGATTTGTCCTCAGTTAGATCACATTCCAAGTTAAAAGATAAAAACTTAAATGTATCCTCTTTTATTTTATATCACAATAAATCTTATAGCAATTTTGCACATAAAATATAATTAGAGCATAGAAAAAGAGTGTAATTCTGTTGGCAAGACATTGTTGAAGACTTTACAGAGAAACAACTCTGATAAATAGCTTGAGGAATCAAGAGTTTCTGGAAATAAAAAGGGAACATGAGAAAGAAAAAGGTTAGAAAATATTGTACATTTGAGATTTATTAAAGTTCTACTGTTCTTTGGCATATAATTCTGCTCAAGGCTTTCACAACCACAGAATATAAAAATTAAGAACTGTGTTAGACAGCATGACAAGTTACAGTTATTTATTTGTACATTAAATTACTATGAGTATCAACATTAAAGAAGAAATTTTTCTGTATTACTCAGCTTCAAGATTCACATTGGTAAATCTGATGATCTAGAGTAAGATGTGAGGACATGGACTTTTTAACATGTATTTTAGTACAGAGACCATAGGGTTTCTCTACACAGATAGAACTCATAGTGAGTCCTCCTGTTTTCAGTCTCCCAAGTGCTGGGATTTCAGGTGCGCTCCACCATGTCCAGTCTCAGTCGCTGTCCCAGTGCGTCCAGGGGGCAGGACCGGCAGGGCACACAGGGGGTCAATCCCTGGTCTCTGTGCCTGTCTAAGCAGGCACTTTAGTCCACTGAGCTATTTGATCAGCACTCAGGACGTGGATTTTTACTAAGATATCAACCCATATATAATACATGGGCAAACATCATCACGCTGAATATTTCAGCACCTCTGATAAGACTTTACTGTGTTCCCTCATAAATTCAGGTTTCACCAGTGTGATAACACTGATAGGTAGGGTCTTTAACGTAAGAGTAGACCATGAAACTTTCTTTGCTATGAATGGGTTAAGGAGCCCCTGTAAAAAGTGCCTGACAGGAGTGTAACCCACTGGACTCCCTCCTCCACCTTCTGCCTTGTGTGGTCACAATCTTCCTCCCTTTGAGTATGTTCATGGCCTTCCAAGATCTCTTATCTGTAAGACATAAATTTCAAATGCTTAGTAGATTTTCCAGATGGCCTGAGACTAAGCCATTTTCAGGGTGAGTGATAATAACACTTCATAATCGGTGCCAATTTAATTGTACTTGAAAAGGCAGACTGAATTAGCTCTATCTTTTGTATTTCACAGGATTTCTTTGGAAGACATCAATACTTATGACCATTCCTAAAGTTACAAATGGTAACAATAAATGGAAAATTATTACCATGTATGGTGAGCAACTATTGGGCTCATGCTTTTAGAAAACAGGATCTTGTACATAAAGCAGACAAAATGACTTAAATAAATGAAAATTATGCTTCTCATTTCTCTCACATTTCACAATGTGATAATTAATATCTTAGGGATTCATCAGTGTGAACTTTATTTTTATGATATCTCATTTCTGCATATAGTGTAATTGAGAGTTGTCTTTTTTCATCTATTTTATGCTATTTGGAAAGGAATCATGAAGCAGCAACACAATAGGAAAATTGACAGCTTTCCTTCAATGTCCTCATTACTATTATACCTGTTAAATACTGACCACTAAAGTGCAGGTCTATGCTGAAGGAAAAGCTAATTTTGTGGAGAAGCAATTTCCATAAATGACTCCAACAACAAAACATTTTACAATGTTTGAATGAAAAGGTAATTTATAAATTATGGATGTATAGGTTAAAATTAGAGAAAAATCTAACTGTTCTAGCTCATAGAATTAATTAGTAGGAAATCTACC
>NW_004524945.1:783819-784701 GCF_000260255.1 Octodon degus | reverse complement strand
CTGGCATGGCAGGCCAGAGGATTGAACTCCTGACCCCTGAGCTGTATTCAGACATTTCAATCTGCAAAACCAAGAATTTTTAGAAACATAACAAAATATTTTTCTCCTTCATGACACAAGAAAAAAATACATGAAATTCACATATCAATGAACCATACCCCGAGGTAAATTCCCACTGGAATACAGCTACATCTCTGCATTTATATATTACTATGCTCTTTTTTGCACAATGACAGAGTTGAGTACTTGATACAGAAATGGTATCAGCCAGCAAAGCTAAAAATGAACACTACCTGGCCCTCTAAGTGTATACCGACCTTAGGTCAAGTGCTAGTTTTCTCACTCTTTAGTTATAGAAATTCCTGGGTTATAAGCAGACAATCTTAACCCAACAGTCTGGCTAACACTGACCCAGGAATCTGCAAGATATGTACAAGAAGTTATACATCTTCTAAAATCCTCACATCAGAAAAAGTCAAGTGTTCCTTCTGGTATATCTTAGAGAAGTGTATCTTGATATCATATTTGAGATTTTCAGTGCAGTTTGTACCAGAAGGCAACTGGAGGAAGACTATAATTATGAACACCAAATTAAAAGTCAAAGATTATTTTTCATTTTAGTAAGAGCAACCCTTCAGGAGAAGGAGAAAATCATTGGATTCTTTCCTGTGTCTTTAAGAGGAGATTTTAGGAATGAGACACAGACAGGCAGTGGTTTTCAAAATCAATTTGTGTGCTTCTTAAGATTCAGAGGTTAAACAGAGAGAAGAGATGACACACTCATCACAGAATAGACCATAAAGGTGAGACAAAGCAAGTCAACCAAGAGGCAGGACAAGGAACTTGAGGCTTGCTTACCCAGCAAATACATCAGGGAAGAGA
>NW_004524945.1:773143-776889 GCF_000260255.1 Octodon degus | reverse complement strand
TGGAATTTAGACATAAAGATGCCATTAAGAGATACATTATTTATTCACAGGCAAGGGCAGAATTTTAACCTGTATCTCTGATTGGGACATCACCTCACTCCACTGATGGAGTGGAGTGACTCATCAGTTCCTGGGGTACATAAAGATCATTGGGTAAAACAACATGGTCCATAGTACTGTGATTATCTATCTACAAAGCCAACTATTAAGTGAGATACTCCACATAATATTTCATTAGTTCTCAAAGTGTGGCCTATGGCTCAGCAGCATCAATTTCACCTGAAAATTTGTGAGAAATGCAAATTTTTCAGATAAAAAATCAAGAGTCAGAGACTCTAATAATGAGGCCCATTCCTTTGTGTTTAATGAGTTCAACATGTAATTTTGATCCATAATCAATGTTCTGGTCCTCAGGTGCCTACTTTCTGAAAAGAGTTTAATAATATTTCACATGCCTATAGCTGCATCTCACATTAAATCATAAAGATGTACATAATATTAGTCCCTAGAGGTCCTTTAACCCAAATTAGAGAAGGGACAGTAAATGGTGCTTCACATTACTGTCCAAAGATGCACAGAAAGAGAGAACATTGAAAATGTTCCTCTGTTGAAAGAACTACTCCTCACCTCAGGAACTTCAAAACAGCATCCTATGAACACATCACTGGAAGATCACAGTTACAGTGTATAACAACTTTGATACATGCAGGGAGAACACAGGGAGCCACAAGCTGTGGCTTTGTGATGCCAGTGCTGTACTAAAAAGGTAAACTAAGAGCTCTTCTATGATCATTGCTGAGTCCTACCACACAAAGCAGATGCTCCAGTGCACAGTTTTTGGGAAAACAGCAGTGACACACTTCTAAGTACACTCTACTGCTACCAGACAAATAAGAGGAAAGCGTTGCAGACTAGTTCAGGATCCTCCTTAAAACCAACATAATATTATATTCTCTATAACAGTTGAATAGTATAATGGGTGGAATGCTATACATGTAGTTTTCCTCACAGATTAACTCATTCTTAAAAAAGTTTTTATGATAAAGATCTCAGGAGACGTTGCTCCCACCTTTGTAAAAACCCCCAGCCCATCTATGAGGACTTCTGTGCACTGACCTCTCCCTTTACCAAGTGTTAGTCTCTCTGGTTCCTTGGTTATAGGATTTCTGGGAGTTTATGCAGATCTTAAGTAAATGGTTGGGCAGAACCTTGTATTTAACGACTCAGGAAGAACTTTCAGTGCATCCCGAACAGAGTTTACTGAGTACTTAGTGCAACTTTCCAACCCCTCCATGGGAAATTCCATAGTATATTCTTTAGAGAAACTCAGATCTTGTCTTGATTAACCTTCATTTGCTAACAGCATTAACCAGACATTAACATATTGCCCTTGTTTTTACTCCCTTTGCTCTCCATCAACTATGCTCCATATAGTCATTTTCAAAGTTAAATCTCTTGACCTAAGTCCCTATTTAAGAGTCAACTTTCAAGAGTACACAAGTTTATATGGCGAGGACCTAGTGGAGCTGTACCACAAACACATCCAGCTCTATCCCGGAGCCTATAATTTTACTACTTGTTTTGCTGTACAGCACCTTCTTAGGTGTTTGAAGGCACTGGTTATTGTCCGACATAATTAAAGAGCTAATAATTTCAGTACCAAGTAATTTTAGTCACCAAAATTTCATAAACTAGATCAGAAGTCATAGCGAGAAGAGAACTAGTGCTTCATCACTAAAATAGAATTTGCATTTTTTTATTTGTAAAACCACTGAGATACTTCAAACATAAGAACTCCTTAGTGTTATGAAATCAGGCTACTCACAATACTCCTGTTTGATGAAGGTCTCTTGAGACACAGGCACTGTAAGTGTATTTTAGCTTTTAAAAGTTGCTCATGGTAGCAAAAGAATATTCAATATTTCTGCAACATGAAACATTATTTACTTTTTGTTATGTGTTTCTTCATTTCAGAGATAATCATTTTAAAAGCCAAGTCAAATTACACATATTCTTAGCAAGGTGCATTCTGTTCTGCTAAATAACTACTGTAAAACCTAGAAAAAACATAACATATTTTAGGAAGCATGATAGTCCACAGGAAAGTATCAGAAGGAAATAATGCCCTCAGCTTTTCTCAAAGGAAAGTTGAGAGAATAAAACACCTTCTGGGATGCCTTCCATCTCAATGACCTTGTGATGAAAAGAGTGGGGGAAAAAGAACTCCTCCACATCCATCCATCTATTGGTTCTGCTGGAATCTCTATTTCTCTGAAGTCCTTCATCCAGAGATTTAATTAACATCATTAGTCCACAATAATGGATTTTGCCTAAACTTGAAAATGACATGTAGAAAAATGTTAATGATAATTCACTCCTTTAAATATTTACTAATCATCATCTATATCATCATCACTATCATTATGAAATACCTCACTATTTAATTTTACTCTATCATGTTATTTTTCTACATTAACTTATGTCTGACAGAAATCACATTAACTACAGTGGAGAAATCAATTTAACCCTTGTTAGAAGGTGATACTTCTCGTCTTAGGTTGTTTCAGTATCCAAGGAGACTATGCGGTGTTTGGGAAATAGGTAAAGAATGTGTCGTCCTTATTTAATCATGGCCAACATCAATATGTAAGTTGTCCAGCAGAGTCCCCTGGAGGCAGCCTGGCCATCTATGCCTACACGTGGTCCCAGGGCTATTTATATGAAGCTGTCACACTCTTATCTCTTGAAAGTTAGACTTCCAGCCTACCCAAGGCTGTGCATCTCCTCTGAAATGGTGTAATATGGGAGCAGGGGTCTGATGTTCACCCTGCCTAGTAGCCATTCTTTAGTCTGCAGAATATCTAGGAAGCTTGGTGTTACAGTTTGTGTCCCTCATGTGGAGTGTCAGGTATTTGTCCCAACAATGAGAGAGAAGAGTGACTAAGACACTTGTCTTCCTTTTTCTACTTCCTCTTTACTTAGACCTTCTCCTATTCCAACAAATTTTGCTTCTAGAAGAATATCTCTTCCTCCTCTGTCAGCTTCTAGAAACTCTCATGCCATCCCCATTTCTTGTAGTTGTGAGCAGGTAGAAAAACTTAAAGATAATCTCTTTTCCTTCCAACTTACCAAATTTACCTGAAATATATGATAGTCAAGAATAATGCCTCATATGTATTGATTATACAAATGAGCTATATAGTTCATTAATATTACTTGCTTTAATTTATTAATTGTTAGTGAAATTACATTATTCATGCCATTTTACAAATTACAATCAACATCCTAGAAAAACTTGAAATCTTTTCAAGTATTGCATTGCTAAGATCCAGAGTTAGCAATTGATCACAGACTACCTAATTTATTTTTACCAATTCATCAAATTAGACCAATAATAAATGATGATATAATAACTTGATAATTAAAAATTAATAAATGACAATCACATAATATACCCAAGTATTCTGCTAGACTGTAAAGATAAAACACACTCTCAATGACAACACTTGTCAGGTTTTTCAGAAATAGTATCAGAAAAATCTGTTCAATCATCTATGGGACCAGCTCCCATGAGCTCTCTTGTCTGGTATAGAATATAGAAAAAGGCCGACCAAATAGCTCAGCAGATTAAAGCACCTGCACGCAAGTGCAAGGGCTAGGGGTTCAATCCTTGGGCCTGCCATGCTGACCCCTCCCCCGGGGTGTGCTGAGATGACAATGGAAACTGGGCATGGTGGTGCACACCT
>NW_004524945.1:770320-772853 GCF_000260255.1 Octodon degus | reverse complement strand
TAACTATACACCTGGTACTGGTATGTGTAAATTAGTACCTTTAGTAATTTTGGTGACTACAGAATCTAAAACAGGAGTACCACTGTCTGCTGGAGGCAACACTGTACAGTGGTTTGGTTAGTGCCTTATGTGTTGAGAAATTTGCTCACTCTTGTTGGAGAGACAAGAGCAGGTGAAGGGCCTTGAAGATAGAAACTGCAGCAGCTTTCCTTATATTCTCACATAAGAAGCTACAGAATTGAGTGGCCTAGTCTGATTCCTGGGTTGAAAGTATTATTGTGGCTTCATGCAAACAGGCTATAGGGAAGGCAAAGGACAAAGTTGAGGAATCAGAGGCTGATGTGATAATACAGATGTAAGATGACATTGGTTTGACTGGCATGGGATGGTCAAGATTTAAAAGGTATATGACTCTGGATATGTTATGGAAGTAGAACTGCTGATTTTGCAAGCAAATAATGCAGGCTCTGAGGGAAGAGCGGAGGCAATGTTTCTTTTTTTATTATACTATTATTCACTTTAAAAATCTAATTTATGTATTTATCTTTTAAAACATTTTATATGTTTACTTAGTTATTTATTCCTATGATAAAATAAACTCTATTAATCCCAACATTCTTGTGACTTCTGCATTCCCAGAGCCCAACATAAAAGAAGCATTTAGGGGCCAGGGAGATGGTTCAGTGGAATAAGCACTTCCTTGGCAAGTGCAAGGGCCTGAGTTCAATCCCTAGTTCTTAAAAAAAAAAAAAAAAAAAAAGGAAAAGCTTTTAGTAGGTGAAATATAGAATGAATAAATGAAATTTCAGGCTTCATTCACTCACAAGTTTTTTACTAGTAACTCCAGTATAAGAACAATGATAGGTAAATATATCCCTTAAGGACTGAGATTAATTTATACACCTCACTGGATCAGATCTAAACTTAGTCAAGTATTATATCCCAATGAATTGGTCTCATCATGGAAAAATAAATCATTTTTACAAATGTTTACTTGATATACATTTAATTTCTTGAAAGTTTATTGTAGGTATCTCACATCCTAGTTTTCTCTTCTACCTCTACTATGGAGGGTTTCAATTATGAGGTTTCCTTTGTCTTTATTTGTTTTCTTTTTCATTTGTACTCTTTTTGTCTCCAACAGTCAGTTTTCAGTATTCAGTTCTGTAAGATCTCTGTAAGAGAGTTCTGCACACCTACTAACCATAATGCATTGCTAATTTTTATCAAGAAAATGAATTTTGGCGAGTAACATGAGATTGGTAGATATCTTATACTGCTGTCTACATGACAACTTGTCAAAGGACTTTTAAACAAAACTGCAACTAAAGGCATGATGATTTCAAGGAGGACCGGAGTTGACTTAAGCAGCACAAAAAGGAAGGATGATAAAGGGTAGCAACAGCTGTATATAAAATCAAGCTTAATGAAACTTTAATTAAAACATGTGAGTCATAAAATCATAATATGATTATTATAAGGAAATTTATAGTAAATAAGTAAAATGGATCCTTGATAATGAAAATAAAATGTGCCCATTTTTCACGCATTTTGAGAATTTTTATGTGATTTTCTGATAAAAATAAAGCAAACACTTCACAGACAAAGCTTGTTACCCAGTCCAGTTGTAAAATAATTCAAAAATGAATAACTCTATATTACTTTTTATTTATGGAAATATTGAATGAGTTTTACAGCGTTGTATATCTGGCATCTTAGTTACTTTTCTCATTGCTGAGACAAAGTACACCACACCCAAAATTAAAGGGGGAAAAGTTCCCACTTTCTATAGGATTTTGTCCATAATTGGCTGGCTCCAAGGCAGGGTAGCATATGACAGAGGAGCAATAGTTCATGGCAGGAGAAGAGAACAAAAGCAATGAGAGTAAAAAAAAAAAAAAAAGGGAAAAACAGCCTTTTTCTATCCCTGCCATATTTTCCAGACTGCTGGGATTGGGCAGTGCCTCTCTAATCAGGGAAGTGACCCAGCACTCACTTACCCTGAATCCCAGCTTTGTACTACTAATTAGTTGCAAAGTGCCTTTAGCACATTCTGAAAACCCTGATCCCTGTGAATGAATGAGCATTTGGAGGGACTTCTAGACACAAATCATGATATCTTGTAAGGGATGAAACACACTCTCTTCTTGAAGATCTAGGTGACAATAATGTTGACCTATGTGAATACACAGGTAAGGCAATTTTATGTGCTCAGTTACTTGACTATTTCCTGGTTTAACTAACTAAACAGCATGACAAGGTAATTCTGTCTTTAAAACCACAAGTTCCATCTCTATGTACTTCACCCTGTCTGTACTGGGGAAGCAATTATTTAACAAATCTCCCATATGAGCAAAAGTGGTTGCCTGAGGACAGCACAAAATCCTGAAGGCCAGGAACCATCTTATCACTTTGTGGATGTTCACCTTGTGTACCCTTCTACTCTATCTTATTTCTCTACATTCCTCTTGTTATAACACTAATTTATGATAACTGAGAAGCAGAAAGAAGATAGGGAGAGAGAGAGAGAGAG
>NW_004524945.1:759737-769370 GCF_000260255.1 Octodon degus | reverse complement strand
AAGAAAGAAAGAAAGAAAGAAAGAAAGAAGAAAGAAAGAAAGAAAGAAAGAAAGAAAGAAAGAAAGAAAGAAAGAAAGAAAGAAAGAAAGAAAACCCATCTTATTAGGACCCACTAAGGTATGGAAATGATCTGCTGTGTGTTCTTTATTTTTTATTATTTTTTTTTATTTTAAAGAAAAAGAAATAATAGTGAGACAGTTTCAAAACAGGTTAGTAAGACAGTTACAATAATTAATACATTGCATATTTTCTTTGTAGTAGTTATTCAGAGAACAAGATGCAGACATGATATCTTGTCTAAACACTGTTAGTACAAATCTGTCTTGTCATTGAAGGACAGAATTCAAGTTAGAGATATCTCATGAGGATTTGGACAATGATAAAATAAATTCACCATAGATTGGAGAGTAGTCAGTGTTAAGCACAGATTTACTTCTGCTTTTATTCCTACCTATCTTGACAAATCAGTGACATATACTGCCTTCTGTTCTTTGGCTTTCCTCACCAGGATAGATCTTAAAGTTAAAAAACAGTGAATAAAGATGAATCTTTTCCTCTCCTTCTTTCCTACATTTCTCCTTTCCCTAATTTAGTTGTTATTTCCTTTTAAGCAGTTTCTTTCCATTTCACAATTTGTATTGTACCTTTTGTATTTTACCTATTTGCTCTTTCAGGTTCTTACAATAGGAAAACACTAGGTTTACACAAATGGGTCTGATTTACTTCTCCTATGAGTATGGTCTCAAGTAGTATCCATTTATATATAACAGTCTTAAGTTTATCTTTCTTTATAGCTGAGCAATTATCTATTGTATAAAATTCGCATACTAATATAATTGTACTAATTTCTATTGATTCATTGAAAGGAACAGTAAATGTTTAATTTTTGACCAATTTTCCATGCTTGTATTTAGTAATCTGAACAACTAATTTGAAGACAAATGAAATGCAATATAACAACCATTGCTGAATTCTTATCATCTTGTGTTTTTGAAATTCTGTATCATTTCAAATTTCTATTAATTTTTATTCTCTTTAAAATACAATTAGCAAGAAAAAAATTTTAAATGATGAATCTCTTTTCTGTCCCCTACAGGAGATAAAACACAGAGAGCTGCCAGGAAAGAGTAACATAGCCTTGGTCTACTATGATGTAGTTTGGCATGACTCCCACAGAAGATAGACACATAAAATAGTAATGCAGAGACCAGATATTAGTATAAAAAGCTTCAGGGAGACATCAGGAGAGTGAATTGTGAACATGACAAGGAAAGACAGATCAGGTTGTCCTTGCCACAATCTTCATTACTTTGTTGGTACAAAGCATATACCAGAAAGCTGAGATAAAAGGGATGGCCAAAGAGCTCAGCAGAATAAAGCGTCTCCAAGCAGGCACAGGGGCCCCGGTTGGATCCCCTGGGCTGCCAAGCTGGCCCTGCCCCCGGGCACACTGAGATGGCAATTGAGACGGCTTGGGGGCAATTATCTTAAGGATCAGGTACATGCACATACTACAGCTTATTTCTTTCTTTCAATTCCCATGCCTCCTCCTCAAATTCCCCTAGCCAAGTTTTTATTTTTGTAAATATTATCTTAGCTCATGTGATAACACAAGATATTTGTATTCATAGAAGTCATTACATCCCTCTACATAGTAGATCTTCATTCTACTTATTTTTCCTTTTCATTCTCCTTACCTCCTGCTCTTGTTGTTTTGTTGTTGTTGTTCATTTGTTTTGTTTTGCTTTTACCCCTTCTTATTTCAAGAGATATGTCTCCTTGTCCTTTTCTATTCATAGTTTTTCTCTTTGTTTATAATTTGCCTAATGCAAATAAGAAATACCATGTGGTATTTAAGATTCTGTTGTTTCACTCAACATTATATTTCCTATAAATGTCTCAAATTTGTCATTCTTTATAGCCAAGTAGTATTCTAATATATATATATATATATATATATATATATATATATATATATTCTTTATCCATTTGTCTTTTAACAGGTCTATAGGCTGTTTTAAATGTTTAGGTATTATGAATTGTGCTGCTATAAACATTGGTATGCACATTTCAGTGTAGTATGATGTCATAAGTTCTTTGGGGAAAATACCTACAAGAGAGACAGGTGCATCAAATGGAATTTCTAATTTCAGCTCTTTGAGAAATCTTCAAACTGGTTTCCATAGTGGTTTTACTTGGTAATCTTTCCATCATCAACATAGGAAAAATTCTTTATCACCACAGCCATGCCAGAATTCATTACTATTTGATTTCTTAAAGATATACATACTTTAAGACAATAAGTTGGAATCTTATTATTTTAATTTGTATTTCTCTGATGACAAGAGTTGTTGAACATTATTTTGTATATTTTTTGATCATTTGCATTTCTTCCTCTGTACAATGTCCATCTATTTCTCTTGCCCATTTATTGACTGGGTCTTATGTTTTAGGTGGTCTAATTTTCTAAGTCCTTTATATATTTTAATATTAGTCCTTTATATATTTTAATATTAGACTGTTTGAGGAGTAGCAGTCTTTCATGGTTTGGTTTTTTGCAAGGGGAACAATGTAATACAGGACACATTTTATAATATTCATTTATAAGGAATCACCCAAAGAATCATATATAAAAAGTATAGGAAATATGTCCACACACTAAAGACCAAAGGTCCAGCTAACGCCTTGATCCTAACATCCTACATGAGTCTAGCTAAAAAACTAGCTCATAACAATGTCCCTCACAAGTCCAACTGGGGGCCTAGAGCCCATGACAATGTTTCATTCAGGCCTGTTTCATGAATCTATGCTGGGAAGGCTGGAAGGTCAGTGGTGGAAGCCACAAAGTCTATGCCAGAAAAATGAAGGATCTGTGCTAGCAAGCTGAGGAATCTGATCTGGAGCCAGGAATCAAGTCTCAAGCTAAGCACTGGAGTTTCCCTCAAGAGAAACATCCATCCTCAGCAACAGTGAGGTCCTGACCTCCTTCAGTAATGAAAAAACTGAGCTCTCATCAGGAAAGCCAACAGAGCAAGCTTTACCACAAGGCTGAGATGTGCACCGTCTTCCCCTCTGGATCCAGGAAGTGATGCTCAAGATGAAGACCAGAGCTCCCTCCAAAGAAACCTAGCCATTCTCAGCAACAATGAGGTCCTGTGTTCCTCCTCCAAAAAGAAGAGTCAAGTATGACAGAAAAGTCAGCATGATAAGGTCCTCCAGCAGAACAGCCCAGGAGAACCAATGGCTTCCAAAAGCTCCAACAGCTTCTCCTTAAAAGCTTACAGCAACTATTACCCTATTCCATCTTTTATGCTACTGGCAACATTCCTCAGATGGGCCTCCCACACCCAGCACGACACTAGTTCATTTTGCTGGGGGTAACAAGTTGACCACCATTTAGAAATCCACTACACTGGCAAAATATTTTTCTTACTTGTGTGCTGTATCTTCACTCTACTGATAGATTCTTTTGCTGTACGAAACATTTTCACCTAATACATTTCCATTTGTTGATTCTTGCTATCAATTTTTAGGCAACTGAGGTTCTGTTTAGAAAGTCTTTTCATTTACCTATGTTATCAAATAATTTACCTATTTTATCTTATAGGAAATTTAATGTTGCTGTTTTAATTTTTAGATCTTTGAATTATTTTTATTTTAATTGAGTATATACTCACAGGTAAGGGCTCAATTTCAATCTTCTACAAACAGCTAATCAGTTTTCCAAGCACTGCTTTTTGAATAAACTACCTTTCCTCTGACATATGCTTTCTGCTATGTGCCAAGACCACATAACTTATCTGGGAAGAGTTCATTGTGATTTTTTCATGGTTTCACACACACATATATATTTTTTTTACATTTTTGTTGCATTTTACCCATTGACCTTACTATTGTTTTGAATGTGATTTAGCATTCATGTATCTTTTGAGCTTGTGTCTGTGGGTCTTATGTGTACTCTATTTTGTTCAAATCATCCCTATAACTTTTTTTTGTGCCAATGCAATGTTTTTTTTTCCCTCACTATCACTTTGTAGTATATTTTGAAGTCAGCTATTTCAAGGCCTCTTAATTTGTTCTTGCTTTCTAAAATCAAGTTAGCTATTCTGGATCTCTTCTGGTTCCATTCAAATTTTAGCAGAGAAAGAATACTGATTTATGTTGGTATATTTAAAGAACCCACAAAAAAAAATAAAGAAAGAAAACAGGAGAACAAGGGGATATTATCCAACAGCTACTAGATAAAAACAAGAAGACCAACCTAAGGCTAATTATTATAGACAAAGGAAAACTCAAACATAATACAAATGATTTACTAGCATGTTCACAGAAATCACCGAAGAACTTGTCAAATTTAAAAAAAAAAAAAAAACATGTTTCAAACTCAGGGAAGCATTGCTTACAAACACCAAGCAAATATGATGAAAACAGAAGCTCACCAAGGCATATCCTCATTAATTTTCCAGAACAAAATCCACAAAATTTTATAAGCAGACAGGAAAAAAAAAAACAAACAAAAAACACATACAAAGGTGAACTATGGGAGATACATCAGATTTCTAACACAAACACTGAACATGAAAAGAGATAAAAGAGAAGTGATACTTCTTCAGAAATGTAATTTTTATTTAGTTTTTCAAAGAGAACAAGAAGTAAAAAAATAAAATAAAACATGAAATGGTACAGATTTTGCTAAACAAAATGATAGTAACTCAACAATAGTTATATTACATATTGTTGTCTTCAAATTAGTTGTTCAGATTACCAGATATAAGAATAGTACAAAAATGGTCAAAAAGTTAAAAGTAAGAAGAAAAATTTAAGCATTAAACATTCCTTTCAGTATGCCAGTAGAAATCAGCAATACAATTATCCAAGCTATCCTAGGTATATGAGTATTACTCAGATACAAAGAAAAATAAACTTTAGGCAACTAGAGACCATACTCATAAGTGAAAAAAATCAGACCTGAATGTGTGAACATTACATTATCTCCCTATTGCAAGAACCTGAAATAGCAAATAAAATCTAAAAGTTAAAATGGATACTGTGAAAAGAAAATAAACTGCTCAAAAGGAAGGAACAACTAGGATGAGGGAAAGGAGAAAAGAATAAAGTACTTTAAGCTCTAAAATAAAATAATTTCCAACTCAGATTAAGTTATGCAGCAAAGTTAGCTTTCAAAACATATAGAAAACAAGAGAGAGCTGAGATGGTGATCGAAACTGGGCATGGTAGCATGTGCCTATAATCCCAGTGCTGAAAACAGGAGAATCACTATGAGTCCAATCTATGTAGTGAGACCTTGTAGACCCTATAGACCCTGTCCTAAATATATAAGAAAAGAAGCTCATCTAACACAAAAAGATATCCATAGACTAAAATTTAAAGAACAGAAAAGATTACATGTACCAGAACCCCAAACAAGCAACTAGCAGTCATAATATCAGAAATGGTAAACTTCAGCTAAAATTGATTAAAAGAGACAAAGATGGTCACTACATACTAGTTAACAGAACAGTCCAACAAAAGAGGTAACATTGACAGATATATATGAACCAAATACTAGAGCACCTATCTCCATAAGACAACAAAAATACTGAACCAAAAAGAGCAAATCAATATTAATACCATCATGGTAGGAGATTTTTACATACCACTTGAACAGAGAGATAGTTCAAGTAGACAAAAAAGATCATTAAAGAGCTATCAGAGCTGAGCTACACCCTTGAAAGTATAATCTCAGTAGATATTTAGAGGTATTTTATGATTTTACAAGACAATATACATTCTTTGCAGTATCTCTTGATATTCTTGCAAAAAGAGATCATATATTAGTCCAGAAATTCTGTTCAATCAAATGTTAAAGAATTAAAGTTATTCTATGCAAACTATAAGATCACTTTGCAAGAAAAAATATAAATCAAAGACAGAAATTTTGGAAAAGGCACATACTCCTGAGAAATGAACAGAATATTCCTAAACAATCAGTGGGTCACAGAAGAAATCAAAGAAAAATTTAAACATTTCTGGAAATTAATGACAATGACTGTACAATTCTCCAAAACCTCTGGGGAAATATGAAAACAACTGTTAGAGGCAAATGTATTACACTATGAAAGCTATATGTTTTAAACTATGTTTAAAATTATATGCTAAACTATATGAAAACAAACAAGTCTATTCCCAAATAAACTTATAGGAAATCTCAACATACTTGAGATAAAACAGCAAACCAGACTCAAACAAAATTAAAGTTGTATATTATAAAGATGAGAAAGGAAATTAATGAAACTTAGATTGGAAAAGGAACAAATATCAACAAATCAAGAGCTGGTTCTTTCAAAGAATTAATAAAATAACCAGCAAGATAGCTCAGCATACTAAGCACCTGATTCGGCAAGCACAGGGACTGGGATTCTATACCAGCTCCTGCAAACTTCACTGGCCCCACTCCTGGGGCACAATGAGCTGGCAAGGGAGTCCAGGCATTGTAGTGCATGTGTGTAATCCCAGCACTGAGAAGGCTGAAGCAAGAGGATCACTATGAGTCTGAGCTGTGTAGTGAGACCCTGTACCTAATACATAAAAAAAGGAAAGCTTAGGGCTGGCCAGACAGCTGAACAAATTAAAGCAGTTGCTTAGGCTAGATGCAGGGTCTGGGGTTCACTCCCTGGTGTGTTGTGCCATCCCTATCCGTGGTCATGCTGAAATGGCTATTGAGACTGAGTATGGTGATGTGCACATGTAATCCAAGTATTTGAGAGCCTGAAAACAAGAGTATCATTACAAGTCTGATCAGTGTTGTGAGACACTGTAGACCCTGTACTAAATACATTTTAAAAGAAAACAAAATAGACAAGCCCTTAGCCACACCTACAATTGGAAAAAAAGAGAACATCAATGCAAATAAAAATGTTAAATGTTAAAAAGATTAAATCACAATAAATACTATAGAAAGCCAGAAGACTGTAGCTACGTTGAAAAGTTATATTCCAAAAAGTTAGCAAATTGTAAAGAAATGGATAAATTCCTAGACATATACTAATTACTAAAATTAACTCAAGAAGATACAAATATGCTTAACAACCAAATAACAAGAAATAAAATTAATACAATAAGAAAGAATCCACCAGTTGAAAAGTATGAGACCTGATGGATGCTCACCATTAATATTTCTCAAGTTCTTAAAGAAATAAATTGAAAATTGATGTATCAATAGATGCAAAACTGAAGGTAGATGCAAAAATTCTCAACAATATGAAATCAAAGTAGATAGTCAAAACACATGTTACAACCAAAAATCTTTCATACCAGAGATGCAAAAATGATTCAGCACAACTAAGTCAGTAAATTTAATACTTCACAAAAACAAAAACAAGGTTAAAAACCATATGATCTTATCAAGAGATACAGAAAGAATAAAATCCAACTTTCTTTCAGAATAAAAACACTAAGAAAGCAGGTAAAAAAGGATCATATCTGAAAACAATAAATGGAAAAACCCAGGCACTCCACATGAGTGAGACCCTCTGCCATGCCCTAGAGACCCCTCTACCTCTCCTGAGCCCCCCGCTCCCAAATCCACCGAGTGAAAGAAAACTTCTACAATGCTCTCAGGACTCCCAGATCCAGCGCACACCCAGGCCCAGCTAGTGTGTGGGAGAGCTTCTGCACTCCCTTGTGCTCCCTGGGCCAGGGGCACAACAGAGGGGTGCCACAGGTTCACTGTTGAGCCAGAGGGGCACAACAGGTTCACTTCAAAGGGCTGCAGTAGGAATGAGCTCAACACAACAGCTAGACCCAAGCCAGGCATAACTGGATAAACTTAAACTTAATAGATCTACACCTGAATTTCAGTAGGTGCTAAGGTTATAACTGCTCAAAAGCTCTACACCAAAGGTCAGGGGTCAGTGTTATATGAAATGACAAAGAGAAGGAACAAAATGCAATCTCAGGTCACGAGCCCAACCAGAACAAGTGCAGAGGGCACTACCTCAGCTAAAATGTATGAATTGATAGCATCGGAAGTAAAGAAACAACAGCAGAAAGGTATAGCGGAACTCAGAGCAGAATTAATTTCTGAAATAAAGGAAGAAATCTCAGAATTCATAGCATCTGAAGTGAAGAATCAAATGCAGAAACATATGGAGGAAACCCAATCTGAAAAATACTTCAGTAACAGAATTAAAAACTGCTTCTAAAGAAGACATTGATTAAAAAAATAGGGGAGATTACAATAATGACAGATTCCTTGAATGAACAATACAGGAAAGAAATAGATCAGATGAAGCAGAGTCAAAGAGATATAGAGGAACTTAAAATCTCAATCACAAGCCTGCAAGACCATTTCAGTGAAAGTGAAGACAGAGTTTCAGATCTTGAAGATGCTGGTACAGCTAGAAAAAAGGTAAGAAAAGATCTCTTAAACACAACTAGAATGCAGGAAAAAATAATCATTGCCTGCAAGACGATGCAAAAATGAACAATGTGAGACTAATAGGCATTAATGAGAAAGGAGTCAATACAAATGATATAAAAAGAATATGGGCAGAAGTAATAGCAGAAAACTTCCCAAACATAAGGAAACAATCTTACATTCAGGTAACTGAAACATGCAGAATGCCAAATAACTTCAACCCAATTAAAAATACACCGAGACATATAATAGTCAAGATCCCAGAAATCCAGCACAAGACTAATATACTGAAAGCTGCTAGAGAAAAGAAGCAGATCACATTCAAAGCAAAACCTATCAGAATTATGGCCGAATTCTCTTCACAAACCATGAGGGCAAGAAGAGCATGGAGCAGAGTACTTCAAGTCCTCTACAAAAGCAAATTCCAGCCCAGACTACTATACCCTGCAAAACCCTCTTTCAAGTTTGATGGAGAAGTGAAATACTTCCATGACAAAGAACAGATAAGGAATTTTATGATGACCAAGCCAACCCTACACAGAAAGATGTTCTAGAAAGGGATCAAAATGATCAGAACTCCATGAACGAGAACAGAAGGAACCCGCTAAATAGGGCAAACAAACACCGGACAAAAAGGAGTAAACAACATCAAGTAAATAACATGTCGAACATAAGTCAAAACACCTCAATTATAATCATCAATATGGACTCAATTCACCAATTAAGAGAAATAGACTGACACAGTGGATTAGGAAACAAAATCCAAGAATATGCTGTATACAAGAAACATACTAAACTCATAAAGAAATTCATGGGCTGAAAGTCAAAGGATGGAAAACAATACTACATGCCCTAGCACCTCAGAAAAAAGCAGGGGTAGCAATCCTGTTCTCAGACAGTATCAACTTCAAACCAAGTATGAACAAATGAAATAAAGGCCACTATATACTGGCTAGGGGAAAAATTCCAGAGGAAGAGGTAACACTCATAAATATCTATGAACCAAACACGGGAGCACCCAACTATATGAAAATGATAAATGGTACTGATAAAAAAACAACAGCATCACACTAAATGGAGAAAAACTAAGAAGTATTTCCTCTCAAATCAGCAACAAGACAAAGATATGCACTATCACCAATTCTAGTCAATATGCTTCTTGAAACATCTGTCAAAGCAATCCAGCAAGAGGAAGAAAAAAAAAAAAAAAAAA
>NW_004524945.1:748919-759637 GCF_000260255.1 Octodon degus | reverse complement strand
ATTCAAATTACAGTTATTTGCAGAGGAAATGATACTATATATAGAAGTTCCAAAGAACTCCACTTAAAACTCTTATAATTAATAACTAATTTACAGAACATAGCAGGATATAAGACCAACACACAAAACCCATCAGCCTTTATCATCAGCCTTTATGTACACCACTAATGAACACAATGAGAAAAGACATTATGAAAACAATACATTCACAGAAGCTTTAAGAAAAATGAAATACCTTGCACTTTACCTAACCAAGGAAGGGAAAGAACTCTATAAAGAAAATTACAGTACTGTTGTAAAGGAGATTGAAGAGGATATCAGAAAACTGAAAGAAGTCCCTGCTCCTGGAAAAACAGAAACAATAATGTCGAAATGTTCAACTTCCAAAAATTGTTTTACATACTTAATGCACCTCTCAACAATATACCAACAGCATACTTTTCAGATACAGAGTAAACTACGCTAAAATTCATATTAATCCACAGTTTTAAACTACATGACATGTCCCATAGTCTGCCAAAGTTCTTTCACTTCTGCATCTCAAGAAAACAAAGAATGCCACATACATGGTAAGTTGGATACCTCCATATTTGTAATATTTTCCACAGAGGATGAGCCTCATTCTACTAAACATTCCTGCTCTTTCTTAGTCTTTCTTCACTATCAGTGGGTTTCAGGTCTTCTTGACACAGCAGCTTTGTTTCTTTTCAGTGACCCCTTGTGCTACCTAGAAATCTATACCTCATGCACTCTGATTCCACCTGGTTGGGGAAGGACCTATAATGAGATTCAGTGTTTTCTCTGACTTCAGTGTATCACACGGACAGTTCAATTCTGAGCTAGACCTTTGGCTTCATAGATTGTGCATTTAATAACATGAAGGGTCATTCTATAGGTGCCTAGGAACTAAGGTTAGAAGAGATGACAAATAGAAACAGAAACCGTCCTGACTGTACCATTTCACCCTTTGGATTTAGCTAAGTTATAACCTGCTTCCAGAACTTCACACTTACATGATCCAATTAATTCCCCATTACAACAGCACACATTCATTTTATTCTATTGTTACTTGCAAACTGGTTTATAGCTATGCCTATGGTGCTGTCCTCTAACTAATTAGTCTATGTAAGCCTCAGCTTTAAGATGCCATGCATGATCTTACTGTGGTACACTGATCAGAGCCCTTATTTATAGCCAATCTTACAATAAATACAGTGTTAGGTTTTCTCTACCCACAGTTCATATGCAAACTTTAGTAAACAGACAATTCGGAGTCAAATATAGGGAAACTTTTATTCTTAGGTGTGCTAATTTAAATGTACTGTAACCATGAAAAAATAAATGACGACAAAAGTTACTGGACCTGACTTTCCAGTTTTTTATTTTTCATCATAGTTGTCTTGGGAAATCTCGTACTACATCCAAAACTCTGTTCTATCACTGATTTCAGATTTGCAAGCTGTGTAATGTGGACCAAGACTTTTAACTAAGAACCATAAAGTTTACAAAAATAAGCATTAAGAAGGAAGGAAGGGGAAGGGAAAGAGAAGAAAAAAAACTAAGATGTATTATGCATGTGTGCCAACTCACATGAGAAGTATAATCATTATGTACTACAAACCTGTATTAAAAAGTACTAGAAAAATAAAAAAAATTAAAATACTACACAAAAACATTTTAAACTGCTAATCAATAAATAATATTATTAATATATTATTTAGTTAATTTTGACTATTTCCTTTTGGACATAATTTTTCAGCTGTAGCAAATACTTCATCTTTTGATTAGTATTGTGAACAGTTTTCCAATGTAGTAAGATCTGATAAAATTGAAGACAACATGTAGATTCCAGGTATTTCCCATATTATAAACAAAATTGTGTTTCTCTAATACCTATTACTATCTTTAAACTCTTCACAACACATATGTCTTACAAAGTTCATATATTTGATGAGATTTTTAGTGTTCCTAATAACTAATAAGCCCACAAGGTAATGTAACCTTGATCTTTTTTATCTTTTTTCATTCACTATTTTTATTTTGTTAGTACATATTTGCGGTACATAATGATTGCATTTCTCATCAGGAGTTGGTACATGTATCTAACATATCATTTCTTTTTTTCACCCCCTTTCCATTATCTCTCTCTCCTTCCCTTCATCTTTTTATTATCATAGTTTATTTTATATTTATGTAGTACATGATGATTTACCTATGCCGAAAAGGGAGGGGCTGGAATATAGGTGGAGGAGAGGCAGCAAAGTGAAATGGGTTAAAAGTTAATTCATATATGTTATGTACATGTACATATTTCCCACAAGGAATGGACAGATTCATTTAAAGTAGATTTGGGCATAGTGGTTACACAACAGCCGGGGTAATTAGAGTGAACAATAAATACAAAACTTATCATATGATATCCTCAAATCTCACAGAAGACATTGGATTTTTTTTTCAGAATACCCTGGAGTCATCCTGGCTCTCTCCCTGCTGTATTGACATCCAAGGAGTAAATCACATTCTGTTTATGCAGTTGTTACCTACTGAAATGACTGGATAGGAATTGCTTTTTGCAACAATCTGTCTTCTCATGTTTACTTGATTGGAAAGTAATTTTCAGGGAGCCAAAGGTAATTAATTGCTAAGTGAGTACACTGTTTAAAGCAAGAAAAAAGTAGCTGTATGAAATCAATATCTGAAGGAGAAGGAATAATTCACTGTATTCCTCTACTCAGTGGCTTTGGGAGTATGCATGGTAACCTCTTCTGGTGCACTGAAGACATGAAACAAAGAAAAGAAGACATGGGTCATTTCATTCTCGAGGTTTGTGATATGCCACACTTAGTTAGGTTATCATGAAATAGTACTCAAAATCCTTACACTTAGCAAGGAGGCAAAAGAGTCAATAGCTAATACCTTTTTGGCAATGGTTTGCTTTTATTAGCAAATAATTTCAATGTATTAAGGAAGTTATCTTTAAGTGAATGACACAATTGTCTTTAAAAGTAATGGGACTTTATGGATGTAGTGTCTGTCAGCTCTATAAATATAACATAGCCCTACAACTGCTTTTATTTGTGATGGAGCAAGACTTCTGATTCATCACTTGTCCTTTAAATATGAAGGGAGGACTACAGATTAGAAACAATGGTGACAGTTTGCTCCCCCATTTGTGTAATTCCACATAACCAATCCATCAAAGAAATCTTTCAAAACACACCTCATTCTGCTCAGCTCCTTGAATATCTACCTTCACTCACTGAATTTCTATCTCAGTCCTTTCTCAGTTCCTTTACTCTTGCCAAAATTCATGTTTTATAAATTTTAGTTGAATTATAAAATTCTTAGAATGACCTACAAATCCATTGTATGTACTAGATCTTGTTTTCCTCTATTTTCATTCTATTCTTACTTCTTAAGTACTATCCCTTTCCATTGATCTTCACAATGTGGGTTGTCTTCTCAGATTGTAAAAATACCCTTTCCAGAACAGCCTTCCCTGATCTTGTCTCTATAGGAAGACAGTATGCAGTAATATCCTTTCTCCCTTGCATTTATTCATTCATACTACCTGTGCAATATCTTTGTTTATGTATTTATCTATGAGATTGTTATATTTCAGATTAGTTATGTGTTTTCCTCATGAGCTTGAATTCAACTTCATTCAGTACATGGCTCCACATACCATGTTTAGTAAATTGGCATTAAACAAGTCAATCATTGTTTCAAGGAAACTCAAACTCTACTCCTTGAAGAAAATCAGATCCTTAAATAGATAATTACCTTATCTACTCACAGGACCTTAAATTCAAATTGAACCTTGCATCACCTCTTTTTATTCTCTTTCTAGCCCACTCTTCCAGTCTTCCACTTATCATCTCTGAAGCCAAGGTAAATGCTATTGTCACTGTTAGTACAATTTGTTCTACACAGTCAATCAAATGCCTGTGCTTTAATGGTTAATTTTGCATGTTAAATTGCCTAGGTGATAATAACTCGCTATGTGATCAAATATAAGTTTACAGGTTGCTATATTGTCTTCTGTATGTGTTTTTAAAGGGATGACAGCTTTTTTATTTCTAACACATGATTTTTTTAAATATGTTATCAACATTTATTTGTCCACACTTAATGAAGAAAACCTTGGTTGCTACCAAATTTGGGAAATTATTAATCAAGTGACTATAAACATTTTTACAATATTTTTGTGGATCACTTTGGACTCATTTGGGTGACTACCAGGGGACTTGTATTCTGGGTTTATGGATAGAAGAAAATTTAGATTTCTCAGAAACTCCTTCCCTGCCTCCCAGTGTGGCTGTACCATTCAGCATTCCTATCAGCAATGAGGAAGGTATTTGTTGCTCTGCATCCCCATAAACTTTGGCATGGTCAGTATTTTGGATATTGGTTATTTCAATAAGCACACAATGCTATAACATTGTAACTTTCCAGTGACGTACAGCATGATGTAAATGTGTTTTCACATACTTTTTCCCCTTTATTTCAACTTTGATTAGAAATATATATGTGTTTTCTCCATTTTCTAATCAAGTTATTAATCTTCTTTTGGTTGAATATTAAGAATTATATTTGTTAGTTTTGATAGGAGAGCTTCATCTGATTTGTGTTTTACAAATATTTTCTCCATCTCTTGTTTTTTCCATCCCTTAAAAATATATTATTTAGTTGTAATTACAATGTAGATCAGTGGATTTTGAGAGAATGAAATAAGTTTATATAATGAGTGAGATTCATCCAGTCAGTTGAACATCTTCATGACAAAGGCTGACTTCTACCAAAGAAGGAATTCTTCCCAAGACTGTTACACAGAAAGAGTTTTCACCAAGAGCTTTGCAGAATTTTGATTTAAAATGACCAATATCAACTCTTAACTGAATTATAGAAAGCAGATTTCCCCACCGATTTCAAACTTGCCAGGCCCTTTCTACAATAATGTGTGAGTGTGTGTGTGTGTGTGTGTGTGTGTGTGTGTGTGTGTGTGAAGAACCAAAAGTAGATAGAGATTCTGTTGGTTCTATTTCTCTTGAAATAGTACATTATAGGCACATTGCTTCTTTGAACTTGGCTGAAAACATAAGGATGGCTGGGATGAAATTAATCTCGTGTTAGTGCTTAGTTTTAATGAAGTATGTAGATGAAGCATTAAGATTTTTTAACTAATTTGGAGGCAAATGTAACTTAAATAACAAACAAGGTGGATTTATTGTGACACCTATGTGACTCCTTTCTAATGTTATACCTCCAATGTGTGAGGTTTCGCTTTGGTCTTCAGTTACTGAAATCTGTAGCCTATGATGACTATAATAGAAACCTCATAAAAGAAGAGCAATTAAAATCAAAATTTCTTATCCATTAACTGCAAAAAAAATAAAAAGAATATTAAACAAAAAACCAGCAGGTATGTATATGACACTTGACTTCTGATATTGGGAGTTTCATATGCCCAAAGAAGAAAAGCGTACAGAGAGAGAGAGAGAGAGAGAGAGAGAGAGAGAGAGAGAGAGAGAGAGATTGAGGGAGAGGAAAAAAATTAATGTTGAGTAGAAAATCTTGATAAGAATGCTTTTTTAGTGGGGCTGGGGAGATGGCTCAGTGGAATAAGTGCTTCCTTGGCAAGCACAAGGGCCTGAGTTCAATCCCTGGTTCAAAAAAAAAAAAAGAATGCTTTTTACTAACCAGTCTATAAAAAGAACAATTAAGGAAAACCACTTGATTCACAGAGATATTAAGGAATGACCATAGTAAGAAGATTTTATTATGTATTGTTTTTAAGTTGTTATATTTTCTGTCAAACAGAAAAGCTTTATTTATGATAGCAAATTAAAGTCATGGGTAAATTCTAAATTTTTAAATAGATTTTTGAATATCATATTTTCTTAACAGAACAAAACAGCACTGATGGAAATTCATTTATGTTCCCCTGCTCAGGTGAAAGAAGTGAATAAAATGTTCTGCAAGCTTTGAGATACATTATCACTGACAAGGATTTAATTCAAAGAATATAGATTACATGGTATCTACACTTTATGTTGACTTAATTCATCCTCCAATATAATTATATAGTGAAACATTTAAGAACATTCAATCTGATGTCTATGGTGGGATATTAACCTGATTAACAAAATTTGACTTATCTTAGGATGGTTCTCAGTATAATCTCATTGGGATATTTGACGTCAGAAGTAAATGGTAAGAAAAGAGGCAATGATACAGATTCTTCAGGAAAGATGAAATATATTTTCTTGTCCTTACAAATTTAAGTGCAGGTTTTTTTTATAAGAATTATAAGATTGATAGTAATATAAAATAAAGTGGAGCACAATATCACTGATGAAAGTGGGATTCAGATTTCTCCTACAAATATGATATCTATATTTTCTGATTAATCAGTTGGAGATTTCCCTTAAAGAAAGATTGGTACTGCTATGAAGCACATATTGGATTTTCAACTTATATTTTTTCATTTTCTTTATCAATTACTATGATATATGAACTCTTCTAACCATTTAACCACATCAACAAATACCAACCCTTTCTAAATAAGTTAATAAAACAAAAAAAAGTGGAATAAAATGAGTAGTTTGGTTTATTTCGGTAACTCTTAAAGGTTCTATTTGTATCTCTAGTGACATATTTTTATGTGGAATGCTGACAAATATTTTAACTTAGTAATTCATTTTACTAATGTATTAGAAAAATATATAAATATATTTTATATATAATATTGTAACTTTCTTTTCAGAATAAATCTGGGAAACTGAAAATGTAAGTTAATTTAAATTATGTTGGTAATTGTGGTTTTAGCATGGAAATAGTGAGTATGGCAATGATTGGATTCAAGTAAACAAGTAAACAACATGGCATATAATATTTTATTTAGATAGGGACTTTTCCACTTTTTATTACTGTAAAGAAATACCCAAGGCTGAGTAACCATTGCATAAATTTGTTTAATTTAATTATGGAAATTCAATAGCCTGGTACAAACATCTTCTTGGTTGTGGTGATAGTCTTCTCACTCTGTGATAACATAGTGGAGCACTTTTGCAGAGATCCAACCATGTGTGTCTAGAAGGAGACCTTCAAATTGTGGTCAAGCTGTCCATAATTCTTCTCGAGCTATGACAAGCTGCAGTCAAAGCAGCATTCCTATGTACTCAAGAATATGGCAGGAGATTTGCTCATCATGCCCTAGGACTAATGCAGGACAGGAAACTTCCGTTATAATACCAGACATTGAAGCAACTCCACGCCATAGTTTCATGCCTTCTCTTGTCCTTTCAATCATGGGCTGGAGCAAGTGCTACTCAAAAACTATCCTGTTCCTTAGCAGAAACTCTCAGAAGCCTTGTAGGAGTCAGAATGCTCAATTAAACTGCCACAAAGTCCATCATGCATAGATCCAAGTGATAACTCAGAAGCAGACTCTTGTCACAACACTCAATTTATCAAGTCAACTAACCAATATCTTAGAGACAGTCCTGGCCACACCTGAAACAGACGGAATCCACATCTATCTAAAATCCTGATAAGAGATTTAGCAATCGAATTTATATCTACCAAGAAACAGGTGACCTAGTTCCATCTATCTCCACTGCAATGCATAGGACAATTTCCTCAAAGCAAAGAACTTATAGGAGAGGAAATAGTTTTGCCAAAATTAGTTTGTAACCACTGAGAGAGATGTTTACTTCTTCTAATACACAGACATCAATACAGAACTACAATGAAGACTCAGGAAAACATGTCACAAGAAGAAACTGATAAAACTCTAGTCACTAGCCCTAATAAGGTAAAATATTCAAAATAACTACTTAAAGAAATTCAAAATCATGCAAGGAAACGAAGATTTGACAATTATTCTAGTTTGAATCAGTAAGCGCTCCTAAAATTCCATATACTCAAAGTATAAACCTAATTTTTTGTTCCATTGAAAGGTAGTGCAAACTTTAAAAGGCAGGACTAGCCTCAGGCCCCCAAGATCATGCAATCAAAGAGAACTAGCTCTTTTTTTTCCACTGCCTGAATGCCCCACTGCCATGAGGCAAGCAGCTTGCCCCATCATGTACTCTCACTCTGAGACATAATCTCCTTTCTGGCCTAAATATAATGAATCCATCTGACTATGGATTTAAAAAATCTGAAATTTTAATGAAAAATAATTCTCAGTTGGTCATCATAGGTATTTTGTTACAGTGTCAGAAATGTGGGTAACACAACAGATGATATTAGTCAAAAATTCATGAAAAATTAAGTAGTTTAATAAGAAAATAAAAACATGAAACCTGTAGAAGCCTTAGAAATAAAAAATGTAAAATAGAAATAAAAATGTAATAAGGAGTTTCAGCAGCCAATTTAGTCACGTGGAAAAGAGAATCAATGAAATTGAAGACAATTCATTTGAAGTTAGTTAGCTAGGGAAACAAAGAAACAAAATAATTGTAGAATGTAGAAAGCCTACAGGACCTGTTCCATACTATAGGCAAATGTGTGCATACAGTAAGGATTGTAAAAGGAAAAGAAAATTTATTTAAGAAATAATGCTTGAAGGGATGGGAAAATGGCTCAGTAGAATAAATGCTTCCCTGGCAAGCTCAAGGGCCTGAGTTCAATCCCCGGGTCCACAAAAAAAAAAAAAAAAAAAAAAAAAAAAAAAGAAGAAGAAGAAATAATGGTTGCAAAAATATAAATCTTGGAAGATACGGTCATCAAGATTCATTTAGCAAGCAACAGTATCAAAACAAAGATTGCTCTGACATAGAGGATGCAAACTGACAAAAATCAACAACTTGAATTTACTTCCAAAAGAACTTTCAAGTGAGCAGGAGAAAAGTGAATCATGACATACAAATAGCAAGGTAAATATAGTAGCCTATACAAATACATTTAAAAGTTTTACCTATTCAATCTTTCAGCTGATTAAGTGCTTCAATTTTCATATTTAGATCTTTTATCTGTTTCAATTTTAGTTTTAGTTTATAGTGAGAGAAATACATCTAGTTTTAACTTTTTTTTGTTTGTTTTGTTTTTTGTTTTTAACTAAGGATCTAACTGGGGAACCCGCGCTTACAAAACAGGTGCTTACGCTGCCAAGTTGTATCCCTGGTCCTAGTTGTAATCTTTGGTATATAGCAATTTCAATTTTCCCAGAGTCATTTATTGAAGGGACTAGCGTTTTCCAGTGAAGGTGTTTAGTCCCTTGGTCAAAGATATGGCAACCGAGTCTCTGAAGTTGTTCCTGCAGTTTCTATTCTGTTGCACTGATTATAAAATCTATCTTTCCCCCAGTAATATGCTGTTTTTATCACTGTAGCTTTGTAGTTGAACTTCATTTTTGGGGTTTTAATGTTCCCTTCTTTGTCTTTGTTTCTCAGAATTGCTTTTTCTATTCTAGATCACATCTGGTTCCATATCAATTTTAGAATTTCTTTCTCTAGTTCTGTGAGGAGTGCTATTAATATTTTTATTGGCACTGCTTTAAGTATCTGTTACAATTTTGGAGATATGTCCATTTTCACTAAGTTATTTCTGTTTATCCAAGAGCAGTTGATATCTATTTCCTGATTTCCTCTTTGATCGCCCTTTTAAGAATACAGTGGTTTTTAATGTAAGCTCTTTCACTTCCTTCATCTCAGGTATCTTTCTGAAAGAGTTTTCAAAAGCATCACAGAAGAATGAACTATGTATGCATACTTATGTTTATATCAGTGTCATTCATAATAGCTGAATATTTGAAACAGTCCCTATACCCATCAACAGGAGAAAGGATAAAGAAAATTTGGCATTTATATACAAAGGAGCACTACAGTGACACAAAGAATACACTTGAGACAATTTAGATAAATGGAAGCATCTCAAGGCATAATTTTATATAAAATAAATCAGACACCCAAAGGGTAAAGAAGAAGTAAAAGGAAAAACAGGTGGTAGGAAGAACTTGTTTATATGGGGGGATAAGGTAACAGAGCAGGGGCAGAGGGAAAGAAAACAGGACTTTTAAAAAGAATGGAAAGAGGGGCCGGGGAGATGGTTCAGTGGAATAAGTGCTTCCTGGCAAGAGCAAGGGCCTGAGTTCAATCCCCGGTTCCGCAAATAAATAAATAAACAAACAAACAAATAAATAAATAAAATATAAAAAATAAAAATAAAAAGAATGGAAAGAACAATGGTGACAAAGCTTTTATCATGGAGAAGGGCAAAAAGGGTTGAAAGGAAGGAAGGGGAACAATGAAAGAGGTAAATTAACATACATGAAATACAGGGCTGGCCAGATAACACAGTGGACTAAAGTGCCTGCCTAGGCAGGTCTTAGGGGCCGGGGTTTGATCCCCAGTTTGCTGTGTCCACCTCGCCCTTGGGGCGTGCTGAGACAGGGATCGAGCCTGTGTGTGGTGGCACATACCTGTAACCTCAGAGTTTGGGAGACGAAAAACAGGAGGATCACTACGAGTCCAATCTCTGTGGTGAGACCCTGTATATCCTGTACTAAATACATTTAAAAAATAAAATACATTAGGTACAAATTCCCCATAATGATCATTATTCATGAGAAACATTTAGTAATAAAAAAATCAAAAAGAAGTCTCAGCGTAGATCTTGCAAGGCAGGGAGGAAAAGAAGAAGAAGAAGAAGAAGAAGAAGAAGAAGAAGAAGAAGAAGAAGAAGAAGAAGAAGAAGAAGAAGAAGAAGAAGAA
>NW_004524945.1:746087-748819 GCF_000260255.1 Octodon degus | reverse complement strand
GAAGAAGAAGAAGAAGAAGAAGAAGAAGAAGAAGAAGAAGAAGAAGAAGAAGAAGAAGAAGAAGAAGAAGAAGAAGAAGAAAAACCATGTCATATATGTTTGCACATTATTTCACTCAACATTAAGGGTTCAAAGTGCATCATCCATTTTCTATGAATGACTCAAGTTTTATCAATGATTAAAAATAACCAATGGTATTGGCATGAAAATGGGCATAAGGATCTGTGGAATAAAATAGAAGATGCAGAATACTTTAGGTGCAATCATCTGATCTTTGATAAAAGAGTCAAAAACATGGAGAAAAACTGATCTCTTTACTAATAATCTCATTATGCCCATAAAGAAGACCAAGTCTATAGCCATATTTTTATTCTATACTAAAATAAAATCAAAATGTAGTAAAGGAGGGATGGATGGAATATGCAAAAAGGAAAAAAATAAAAACAATGAGAAAAGAAAAGAATAAGGAGGAAGAGATGGAGGGGGAGAAAGAGGAGGAGGGAAAGGAGAAGGGAGAGGAGGATGAGGAGGGGGAGGATGAGAAGAAGAAGAATCAGGGAAGAAGCCAAAGCAAAAGAGGTCCTATACAATCTAAATTTATACCTCAAGAAAGAAGGAGTTCTCATGGGTAAATTCTACTAAATATTGAAAGAATTAACACCAACCCTTCCTAAACCCCCCAAAATAAAAAGAATAACCTCTTTCAAGATCATTTCATGTGACCAGTATTTTTCACATAAACCTGATAAGGTCAGTAAAGAAAAAGTACAGTTCAATGTCTTAGGTAAATATAAATGTGCAAATTTTCAACAAATCCAAGAAAACAGAATTTAACTATCTATTAAAGACTTATACATATAATCAAGAGGAATGTATCTCTGAAAAGCAAGTGATGAGATTCATCATTCACAAATCAGTTAGTGTAAACAAAACACTAACAGAATGTGGGATACAAATAATCTCACTACCATAGTAGATAGAAAAAAAAAACACTTATCAAAATACAGCAAATTTATTCTAGCAGATTCACCTCATGATAGAATATTCAAAGATCTAAGAATAGAAAAAAAGTATTTCAATGTAATAAAATTTATGTATAAAAAGTTATGGAAAATAAAGAATTGATAAAAGTTACATACACATACCAATTCCCTATAATAAATATAATTGTTAGGTACTGCAAACATGTACTAATAAAAATTTTAAGAAGTATTAAAATGTTGGGGGCTTTGCCGGATAGCTCAGTTGTTTAAAGTGCCACTTGGGGAAATGCCAGCAAGCACACAGGACAGCGGTTCGATTCCCAGCTCCAGAAGCTGTACCAGACCTGCCCTTAAGGCAGCCTGAAGTCACCAAAAAAAAAAAAAACCCTCCTTCTCCAGATTATTCATGTTATTTCATTGACTTTGGATGTGTGATTTTCCTCCAAAATCTATAATTTGTGTTCACACTCAAATCCACAATGTGTCCCTGTTTATGCTAAGTATGCCTGGAATTGTTGCTGTACCTACTCTTCTGTCCCATTGATCTACAAGTCTGTTTTTGGCTCATTCAGCCCACCCTGAAGGTGGGGCTAATGTAGCATGTGGTGCTGGGGAATCCAACCTTGGTCTCCTGCGCCTACCTAAGGCACTTTACACCACTGAGCCATCTCACTGACCCTCACAAGTCTGTGACTATGTGTGTGGGAGTGGAGGTTGCCAGTACTGTGATGCTTTTTTCACTGTAGTTTTGTGGTATAGCATTAATCCCATAATCATGATGCCCCATTCTTGTTATTGTGCAGAATTTTCTTTGCTATTCTAGGTTACTTCTGGTTCCATAAGAACTGTGTTTCTTTTTCTCTTTCTATAAGAAATACTATGTGGAAGCATAAAATTGGTTGTGCCTATTGAGTCACAAGGGATATATTTCTATTTTGTGACATCCTCTTCTATTTCTTTTTTTCAGAGTGCAATAGATTTTATTGTTAAGGTCTTTTACATTCTTGCTTAGGGTAATTTCTAAGTATTTCTTTTTCTTTATGCTACTGTGAGAGGTAAAACTGTGTTTCCCTAAATTTTCTCACAATGATTTTGATTTTGACATACAAGAACACTATGATTTTTGAGTGTTTACTTTGTATCTAGCTACACTAAGAATTTGGTCATTAATTCTAGGACTTTCATCATGAAGTTTTGGGGGGTCATTTCTATAAATGATTCTATAATTTTCAAATAATGACTTAAATTCCTGCTTTCATATTCATATCTAATTTATTTATTTTTCATGTCTAATTGACCTAGTTAATTTTTTAAGAATACAAAATAGTAAAAGAAAAAAAAAGTGAAAAATTAAAAACAATACAAAATTTCACTAAACAAAGAAATTAATAGGAATTCAACAATGGTTGCTGTATTGCATGATGTTATCTTCAATTAACATGCAAAATTGGTTAAAACAAAACAAACCAACAAAAACTTTATAAGGAATTAAAAAGAAAAAATGTGAATAAAAAATAAAAAATTAAGGGGTTGGGGAGATAGCTCAGTAGAATAAGTGCTTGTCTGGCAAGCACAAGGGCATGAGTTCAATGCCCAGTTCTGCAAAAAAAGAAGAAAGAAAAGAAAGAGAGAAAGAAAGAAAGAAAGAAAGAAAGAAAGAAAGAAAGAAAGAAAGAAAGAAAGAAAGAAAAAGAGAAAACAAAAAATTAAGCATTAACTGTTCCTCTCAAAAGGCCAGCAGAAATCAGT
>NW_004524945.1:735736-745979 GCF_000260255.1 Octodon degus | reverse complement strand
TACCATTCAGATTTTTATCTTCTTCAGGTTATCACACTGGTGACATAATACTATGCTTGCACATGTGGGTCTGATTTATTTCACTTACAAATACAGTCTCTAGTTTTGGGAACTACATTTAACAGGCATCTGAAGGGAGATATTAGAGGAAAATCTTTAGCTTTTCTCCTTTTAGTATGGCTTTGACATTTGATTTAACATAAATTTGCATTTTATCAGATAGAGATAAAGACCTATTCCTATTTTTAATAGTCTTTATCATGAAAAGATATTGAATTTTTCTACATCTATTGAGATGATCATGTGATTTTTGTCTTTGCTTATGTTTATGTGGTATATTGTACTTACTGATTTGTGCATATTGAAACATCCCTACATCCCTGAAGTGAATCCTATTTGGTCATGATGTATGATCTGCATGATGATATGCTGAATTCTGTTCTCCATTATCTTCCTGAGGATTTTTTCATCCATATTGATTAAAGAGATTGATCTGCAGTTCTATTTTTTGATTGTGTCTTTTTCTGGTTTTGGAATCAGGATAATTCTTGCTTCCAGCATAATTGGGAGTTCTGCTTCCATTTGTGTTTGATTAAAGAATGCTAGTAATCTGGCATTTGATCTGCTCTAAAAATCTTATTTAACTCACCAGTGAATCCACTGGGATATATATATATATATATATATATATATATATATATCTGAATAAAAATCAGGTAATGAGAAAAAAGATAGAGAAAAATGTTATTCTACTGCAGCATGGACAAAGTATCTAAAAGTACACCTGAATCTAGTATGCTTGTATTATGTGTTTTATATGCATTTTGACCTACTAGTCTTTTTAATCTGTATGTATGATTAGCTTCATAAGGATCTGCAAGATAAATTCATAAAGGCCGGGAGATGGCTCAGTAGAATGAGCACTTGCCTGGCAAGCGCAAGGGCCTGAGTCCAATCCCCATTTCTGCCACACAAAAAAAAAAAATCATGAATCTAATGCAGAAAAAATGGGGGAGTTGAGATAAAAACAGAAACAGAATTAAGATGTATTATGTACATTTGCCAATTCTCCACACTGAGTATAATTATTATATCCTACAAATTAGTATGTACTGTACTAATAAACTTTTTAAACTTAAAAAAAAATGTTATTTGCACCATCATACCCAATAGTGCGTGCTGAAACTTTTTGTCGAAGGTCAAAAACAAAACAGGGCCTAATGGATGATATTTACTACCGGAAGTCCTAACCAGAACAGCTGGGCAATAGAAAAAGGTAAATGGTAACCAAATAAGAGATGAAGAAATTACCTTATCTTTGTTTGCAAATGACAAGAATTTTTAAAGAAGAAAACTTCAAACAGCCAATAAATAAGCTATTAAAATTAACAAATGAAGTCAAAAAAATTCCAACATATAAAATCAGCTCACATAGTTCCCTTGTCATATACTAATATTGAACTATCTGGAAAAAGAAATAAAGAAAAAATTTACACTCAGTTACTACAGAAATGTAATTGGGACTAAATTATCCAAGAACATGAAGGATCTGTATACTGAAAAAGTATAAAGCAAAGATGGAAGAATGAATATTATACAAACAAATGTAAAGACATTCTGTATTCAAGGTTTGGAAGAATTATTATTACTTAAATGTTCATATTACCCTAAGTGAGCCAATAGTTCAATACAACCCTTATCAAGATTCGACCTGCAAGCAGGCGCAGGGGCTGGGGGTTAGATGCCCCGGCATGCTGTGCTGGCCTCGCCCCCAGGCCACAGTGTGGTGGTGCACGCCTCTAATCCCAGCTGTTGGGAGCCTGTAAACAGGCAGATCACTACAAATCTGATCTAGCAGTGAGACCTGAACATGCTATAGACCCTTCCCTAAGAAAATGCAAAAAAAAAAAAAAAAGGATTCCAATGACATTTTCCACAGAAATATTTAAAACATTTCTAAACTTTCTATGGAAACACCAAAGGTCATAAAGAGATACAGCAATTTTAAGAAGAGCAACTGTGGAAAATCACATTTACACATTTGATACTTTATTACAGTGCTATAAAATAAAAAGAATATGGTCCTACTGTACAAACATACACATATGCTAATGGAACAGAACAAATTAACAAATATTTAGCTAATCTTTGACAAGGTCATAAAATAGTACACAAATGTAAAGGTAGTCTTTGCAATGAACATTTCAAACTTAGGTGTCTATGTGTAAAAGATCCAAACTGGATCCTTATCTTAAACCATACACAAAAATTATTGTCAAAAGAATACATACCTTAAATTTTAGTCCTGAATTAATCCATAAAGCTCCTTGAAAAATATATAATTTAAACTACTTAACATAAATCTTGGTGATGATATTTTTGGATGCAATACCAAAAGCACAGAAAATAAATGAAAAAATAAATGAGACTTTCCGGGGCCAGGGAGATGGCTCAGTGGAATAAGTGCTTCCCTGGCAAGCGCAAGGGTCTGAGTTCAATCCCTGGTTCTGCCAAAAAAAGAAAAAAAAATGAGACTTTCCGATGGAAAACATTCTGAATATAAAGAAAAGAATCAAAACCATGGGAAGGAAACCAGGAAATAATAAATATTTACATAGTATATATCCAAAGACAGAATAATAACCATAATATATAAGGAACTCACAATTTAAATGCAAAGAACATGTATTCAAATAAATAATCTAATCAAAATTAACAAATAATCCAAATAACAGTGTCTTTTTGGTTTTTTTTTTTTTAACATTTTTATTCATTTTAATGAGAAAATAGCAATGAAAGTTTCAAAATAGTTTAGTAGGACAGTTACAATAATTAATACATTGCATATTGTCTTCCTGGTAGTTATTCAGAGGACAAGATGCAAGCATGATATCTTGTCTGAAAAATATTAGTACAAACCTTTCTTCTCCAAATAATTGTTTTTATTTTTGTATTTTAGGGCAGGTCTACAGGGTGTTCAGGGTCTCACTACTAGATTAGACTTATAGGGATCCACCTGTTTACAGCCTCCCAAGAGCTGGGATTACAGCCGTGTGCCACCATGCCAAGTCTCAATTGTTATCTCAGAACACCCCAGGGCCAGGGCTGGCACAGTAGTTCTGGAGATTGAACCCAAGGCCCCTGCACCAGCTTGCAGGCACTTAAATCAGCTGAGCTATTTGTTCAGCCCTCCAAAAAAGTGTTTTTAAAAGATGTAAAATGGCCAACAAATATAAGAAAAATGTTCTACAAAACTAACCATCAGAGAATTGTAAACCCAAACTCTAATCAGATCTTGCTACACACATCTTTTACAGTAGCTACTACCAAAAAGAGAAGATATTAAATGTTGGTGAGTGAAGGAAAGGGAATACTAGTGATATCAGTGTAAAATATTATATCCATTATAGAAAAAATTAAGAGATAGAAGTACATGCTATTTAAAGGGTACAACTTCTCAGCTATAAGAGTAAGCGGGTGATATAACATATAGGTAATCTAATTGAAACTAGGGTTGATAATACCATATTTTCTCCTTGAAATTTGTCAAGAGTACACCAAGAGTAGAGAGTAATACACTCTCACTGCGTGCATTCACAAAAAATGCTTATGAGATGTGATGGATGTTAAAAGTGATTGTGATGAAGTGTTGAACATCTACAATTTCTATTTATTGATACCCCTCAATAAACCTAGAAAAGTAAAAATTAAGTAAAAAAATTGAAAATCATTTTACTATGTTGTGATCATTACGATTGCAAATATTTTGTGACTTTGTAGTTTGCTTCAGTTTATTAACTTTACAGATATTTCATCATGTAATATATTTGTCTTTCATCATATGCTATATTTGGGTTCATCATTTGTAAGTGAATTAAGAAAAGATTCATGTGTATCAAAGAAATATTTGGATTTAAAGTCTTGATTTCTAATGAAGAGCATCTCAAGAATGCCACAGGGTTCATAAAGCAGGTGAATTCCTAGTAATAGCTAAATAGCTGTCCTAGATCAAAGTCTGGTAGACTTCCCCAGGAGCTCTCTTTCCAGAAAATGATAAGTAGAACTAGATAGCATCTAATAAAGGCTGACAAACAAGAGGCCCCTGCTGTGCAATTCATATAAAAGTAACGGCAATATTTTCAAACTTTCCCTTGAAAATAAGTAATGAGACTACAGAATAGCTGACAGGAGTGTGGAGTAAGTAGTGTGTATTAGGAACTATGTACATTATTTTGAGAATGAGGAAAAGCATATTTTTATAAAAGTTGTGCATAAACCTTTTCTAACACAACAAGGAATAAATTCGTACAGAAGGCCTAGCAGATATTGCTTTGTTTTTTGCCCTTCCCCCATATTGGCCTCTCCCATGCTAAGCAAGTACTCTACCAGCGAGATACACTCCCAGATCACTTCTGTATATTTTAGAAACAGCTTCACTAAGATGCGGAGGTTGGCCATAAACTTAAAGGCATTTCCTGAAGCACAAATAAAGGACCTAAATTGACTCCTGGAGATATATTAAGACTCCTACCTCAGTATCCCAAGTAATAAACATTTGACTTACAAGTGTGCATCACCACACCAACTGTTTATGGTGATTTTATAGTACAAGATGCACCCTTTTGAAGAGAATGCCAAGTCTTCTCTTACATACACTTTCAGTTATCTTAGTAATCCTTGTGTAGGGCTGGGGAGATGGCTCAGTAGAATAAGCACTTGCCTGTCAAGCACAAGGGCCTGAGTTCAATCCCCAGTTCCATGAAAAAAAAAAAAAAGTAATCCTTGTGTAGACATTTATTGCTCAGTGTGGAAGCACTGTCTGTTTAATACAGAATATCATTCCTTTAGTGAAGATCTTTAGCATATTAACTTTGAATGCAATGTTTATCAGATAAAATGCAGATTATAATTCTGCTATATTTTTAACTCTATAATACAGAATAGTGTTTTAGTTTGGATTAATGTTATTTTAAAATAAAGCTCACACTCATTAATTGTTCTAACAGGGGTACTACGTATTTTGAGGCAAGAAAGGGATGTTTTGTTCTACTCACGAACTCTGGTACCTATTACCAGAATAGGTAAATACCAAACCAAGTATCAGAATATGCTAGTGGGGCATATAGGACAGATGGATTGATCTATAAATGTTTACTGACATTTTATGTGAATCAAGCAATTAGAAGAATATTTTTCATAGATGATAAATAGATTTTTTTAACTTAAGTGCAATCACTGGTAGGTTTCTAGTGGGTAAATGATGAAATACTGTCTCAGACTCAATCTGGTTTCCTCTGGAATGAATATTAAGATACACTGACAGTAACTTCTGTCCAGGTACAGGGAAAATTAAAATTTCAGAGCCATGAACTTGCTATTCTTGTTCTAGCAAGAATATTCTCATTAATCTGAGAAGCTATAGAAAAAAATGTTTTATATCCTTACCTATAAAAGATGTTAATGTGACAGTTCTTGATGAATTCAATGTATAGTGTTTTTGTAAAGTTCCAGGTAACTGATGAGCAACATAAAGGCACAATGACTGTTAATGATCACACAGACTTCACAAAGTCTCCAGCACTCAATTCAGATCCTTTATTTGTGCTTCAGGAACTGCCTTTAAAAAATAGCACTTTATATGAACTTGTGAAAAACATTCCACTCCTGTGGATGTATATGTTATTAAAAAACCATATGAAAATACATATGCTAGTTAGCACACACAGTATTTCCTGTGCTGTCAAAATTTTAAACAGAATATCTTAGTGCTGTCTCAAGTGTTTTGCATTTATCAACCTTATTTATTTAAAAGATTGGGTTATAATTCCACTCAATGATTATTTGAAAACAACAGTGACATCTGAGTATCTTTAAAGGAATCTGTTATTAAAGGACTCATTAGGCATTTACTAAATCTACTATATTCTTCTGGGAATGTCTCTGAAATAGTTTCCAGATTGTGTTAAGATATTTTTAAGTGATTTTGAAATAGACTTTCTCATTGCATTTGAAAATTATATACTAAAATGGAACAGAAGGGGAAGTCGCTTTCAACCAAGACATTTTTATTAGTCAATGAAACTGAAACAGTTTCTCAATCTCTTAGTCAAATAATGGTGCTTACACTGGTGCAGATTCTTTCCCTGACAGATCCTCCTCTCAATTGCAATGTCTTGCAGATGGCTATGGTGAAAATAAGAATACCCATCATAGTCTTGAAATTAACTGGTTACAAATTCATTCAATATATACAACCCTTGAAGTTGCTCAGATCTTATAATTGAGGTCAAACACACTGAACATACTCTATGACAAACCCTGTGCTTATACTTGGATTTAGAGAGTAATAGGACACAATTACTGACCCTGAGTAGTTTATAACTTACCCTGAAAATAGCCCTAACAAAAATAAGTTAAAACAAACAACAATTCCTACTTAGCATTTAGCTATTGATGTGTGATCTATAATTACTCAGATTTGTGCACAAGGATATAATTAAGCCATTTGAATTTTTGAAGTTACAAATATTTAACAAAGATTTGGATTGGAAATTAATTGCACAAGTCATTTTTAAAAGGTAGTGGGACCTCTATAAATATAATTTACACTATGTGTACATGCACCTACTGTTTCTTGACCAATAAAATGCATTCACAAGAGCAGAAGCCTCAGTTCTGGGCTTGCCATTTTGATAAATCATTGCATCAAATCTCTTTCTATCTCTCTTTATAAGCAAAGAAAAATGCCCATAAAATATTACTTTCTTATTTCATAGGCAAGAAAACTGAACCTCATAGAATTAGGATGATTTACTAAGATCTTGTAGATAGGATGGCTAGATCATGAGCTAGGTCATTTCTGAATACATGTGCAGCATTTTACTGTGTACTGACTCCACAGAGATGTCCATGAAAGGTGGAGCATCTGTCATGAGCACTACACCATGAGCACTGGTCCCATTTTCATCATGTGTCAATCACTATATGGTATACATAAATAAAAGTCAACGTGTATGATGATGATAATCTAAGCAGGAAAATAAGTAGTCATCTCATATTCATATGCATGTATTTTTGTGTGTACATATATAGATGTATGTACATTCTTTGTATACATATATATATATAGGCATATATATGTGTATCTTCTGTTTATCAGAAGTGTTAATTTGCCTAGATACTATATTATATGTGTTAATAAGGAGAAACAGTTATTATGAGGATAAGCTTTTCTCCATGCTAAATTATTCATTTTAAGTGCCCACTTATTCTCATCTCTGAATACCTACCATATCAAACTATATTAATCTCACGAATTTTTTATTAATTTTTTTCTTGTCCTTGTACTAAAACTTCTAATATTTTTGAACCACATGAAAAATGGACACGAGTCCCATAATATTATTGCAGAACAGAGTGTAACAGTAGCATAGAACACATTTGAATAGATAGATAGTGTTGGATTGCATTTATATGGTTAGATATATAAGAAAGCAAGAAGAGTTTTCTGAATAATTTCACTATGTAGCTCAGACTGACCTTGAATTCACCAAGTTCCTCCTGCTTCATACCTTCAAGTGCTGGGATTACAAGCATGCGCCACCATGCTTGGCTGAGAGATTATTTTTTGTTTTTAAAATTTATTTTAAAGAGAATAGAAAAATGATAGATTAAACATTATAAATGATACACAATTTCAAAACGTTTTTTAAAACAGGATTATAGGTATTCCATAGTGGTCGTTATAAGGCACATTGTGATCTTCAGTGTAGCTGCTCAGATTACCAGATATAAGCAAGCAAAATTGGTCAAAGTAAACATTTTTAAGCATTAACTACTACCTTTAAAACACTGATAGAAAATAGTAATTAATTTATTTCATGTTATAATCTTTGCAGAGCTATATAAATATATAGCCCATTTCAAAGTGTCTCCAGAAATTGTGGACATATTCTAATTCAAAACACAATATTACACAAATGAAATTTCTTTGCTATTTCTTATAATCTCAGACACTAGAATGATCTGCAGAATAATCTATTAGGAATGAAAATATTTATGTAGAGTTTATGTTGTGTTTACAATGATCTGCTTAAAATGGTATTTGGGATTTTATTAACCATATTAACATGATATCTTCACAAACTATAAAATTTGGGGAATAACTGATCAGCTACAAGATAAAAAGTTTACATTAGGTTCTACTTTTCTACATGCCAATAGTGCCCTCATTAAGAAATAAATCATGAAAACAATTCCATTCACAATATCTCAGAAAATTATCTAGAGATCAGCCCAATCAAGGAGTTGAAAGACCATTCCAGGGAAAAATTACAAGACACTGAATCAAGAAGTTCAAAACAATAAAGATGTTCATGGATCTGAAAAACTGGTATTGTTAAAATAGCCATTTGACCAAAGTGATCTACAGATTCAGTGAAATCCCTATCAAAATTTCAATGACATGCTCCACAGAATTAGAAAAAAATCTTACAATGCATAGGGAAACAGAAAAGACTCAGGAAGGCCAAAGTAATCCTACAGAAAAAGAATAATCAAAGAACAGTACCTGCTTTCAACTTGTACTACCAAGCCATTACAAAGACATCATGACACTGAAACAAAAAACAAACACATAGAAGGCACAGAAATAAGCCCACTCACCTGCATCCATCTGATCCCTGCCAAAGGAGCCAAAAGCATATGCTGGAGAAAAGAGTGTCTCTTAATAAATGGTACTAAGAAAGTAGAACATCCATAGGCATAAAATGGAAATTAGTTTGCTATCTGCCACCCCATATAACCAATTGAAAATATACCAAAGACCTAGCTATAGGACTGGAACCTTTAAGACTGCTAGAAGAAAACATAGAGGAAACCCTTTAAGCCACTGTTATGGGCAAAGATTTACTGAATAGAACTTCAGTAGCACAGCAAGTAATAGCCAGAATCAGCAAATGGTACTACATAACATTTTAAATGTTGCTTCATTCCAGAAATGGAATCAAATGATAAAATGAAGAGAAAATCTACCCATTAGGAGAAAATCTTTGCCAGCTGCTATTCTGACAGAGGAGTAATGCCTAGAATGTGTAAACCTTTAAAAAAATAAAAAAAATCAAATAACCCTATCAATAGAGAAAGTGAATTAAAATGAGACTTGTTGAAAGAAAAATGGTTAATAAATAAGTGAATAAAATGTTCAGCATTTTATCCACCAAGGAAATGCAAATCAAAAGTACACTAAATAGCTCAGCGGATAGAGTGCCCGCTTTGGCAAGCACAGGGACCAGGATTCAATCCCCAGTCCTGCATGCAGTGCTGGCCCCGCATGTGGGGCACGCTGAGCCAGTGAGAATATGGAAGTGATGGCACATGCCTATAATCCCAGCTCTGGGGAGGCTAAAAATAGAAGGATCACTATGACTTCAAGCTGTGTAGTGCGATCTGTACCACATACATAAAATGAAAAAAAAAAAATAAGATTGCATTGCATTCCAGTCAGAATGGCTATCCTGGAAAACACATAAAACAAAAAAGTATTAGTGAGGATGCCTGGGGAAGCATCAGGACAGACGTCAGGACAGAATCAGTGCAAATTGCTTAGGCATGCCCTGAAAACTGTGGGACAAATGTCAATCCTGAAGCACTTCATATGATTTACTTTTCAAATTCTTGGTCTTTGCTGTGACTCACAGACCTACAAGGGCTCTCCACCTCTTTCTCAGACTTCATTTTACAGTTCTCTCCTTTGGCCCAAATGCTCCAGCTCCAGAGGACATTCAGCTCTTCAGGCCTGAATTCCTATAGTTCAGTCTAGTGGGCTGGAGAAATGTTTTCTCCCTACCATTTTAATTCAAAATTCAAAATCCTTAATCTCTGCCCACACTTCCACATTATGCACTCAAAGCTGAACTCTGGCACTGCCATCTTAGTGCACATCATTTTTCAACAGAAGGGGACTCAATTTTTCTTTTTCACTGAAATTCTGAAATTTTATTTCTGTTCCTACACATCTTCTAGCATATCTCTGGGTATGGTGTGTGTGTGTGTGTGTGTGTGTGTGTGTGTGTGTGTGTGTGTGCACGTGTGTGAGTTCTTTGCATTATATATAGAAATGCAGTTCCTTGTTCACTTGTGCCTCACTGTTCTAAGTTATAAATTCTTTAAAAGTAAATAGGGACAAGGTATTTGCTATATGGAACTCTGACAATTAATTAAGAGAAGTTTACTTTATTTGGAA
>NW_004524945.1:733233-734156 GCF_000260255.1 Octodon degus | reverse complement strand
AATAAATTTGAATTTATTGAAAACAGAACATGAACTCTAACACAATAAAATCCATGATGCAAAAATAAAAATAATGTACTTACAGTTCTAAAAATTTCATAAATCAAATGAGTCACAGTAAAAATGAGAAAGCATTTTGATCTGAAAATATAAAAATTAAAGAACAAAATTTTTCAATGGTTGTTTGCTTTGAATATGTAAACAACAGAGAATACTTTTTCATTCTAAAAATAAGAAAAAGTTATTTACAAAATCATGAAATTTTTAGTAAATTGATCCCTGAATTAAGCAAGGTATAAGGCAAACATATACACTAAATTCTATAGCATCAGATCCACCGCATGAGACAAATATACAAATTGATTTATATTTAGAAGAACATGAAAGCAGAAAGCAGCCACCATGAATGTGGTGGCAGATCAAGAGAGAAAATTTTAACAGCAGCAGAGAGCACTTCTATTTCTAGATATACAATTACCGATAAATGACTACAGACAAATTTTTAGAAGACTTGTAAAATTGATTCCATGAAAACCAAAAAACTATTGTTGGGTGCTTTTCAAAATATCTACATTAAATTCTGAGCTAAGGAGATTTTTAAGGCAGATAATCCCCAGGGTTCAATGTAATACCAAAGAAAATTCTAAAGGTTTCTATTTTTAAAGAAATTGATTGGCTAGAGATATAGCCCAGTGGCATGAGGGTCTGCCTGGCAAGTGCATGGTCCTGAGTTCAATCCCTGGTACCACAAAAAAATAAATAAATAAGTAAAAAATAAAGAAATTGATAAGGGAATATCAAAGCATGCACAGCATCTAATTTGATCAAAGTTATATAAACACACAACAAAAATAAAATAGATGAATTTATAGGAGTTGGGTCTTACCTTAAAGTTTCAATAAATAAGCCAATTTGGAAGTTAT
>NW_004524945.1:731419-733073 GCF_000260255.1 Octodon degus | reverse complement strand
AATTCAAAGTAGATTAGTGTGAAATAGATTAGTGTAAAATTCAAAATAGACAATGTCTGTAATGATGCACAAGAGAACAATCTTTACAAACTTAGAATTTGTATGTTTAAAAAAATTATACAACTTAAAAGTTAGACAATGAAATTAAGACAGTGAATGCCATCCAAATTTGAAATTTTGCCCTTTCAAAGGCAGAATTTATAAAACAAAAGGTCACTCACATATTGAGATTATATTTTAGATAGAGGATAGATAGATAGATAGAAACATAGATAGATACATAGATAATCACCTATGATTCCATCTTATCCCAGATAGAAGGGGTATCAAGCAATTAACCAATAACAAATGCTATAGGGTAAAAGGAATCCTCTATTTCTGATGGGAGTGAAGACTGGTGCAACCACTGTGAAAATCAGTGTGGAGTTTCCTTTAAAAACTAAGATTACAGGTCTTATTTGAGTGGGCTTTTCCCCTACTGGGTATCTTCACTGTAGAATTAAAAACATCATACCACAACAATGTATGTACACCCACAACAGCACAATTTGTAATAGTTAAACTTTGTAAACAACCCAAATGACCAACAATTGAGTAATACATAAAAATATGTGGCTTTTTCTATGATAGAGTACTACTTAGTCATACGGAAGAATAAACTGGATTCTTGGATAGGTACATGGATGCAATAATGCATTTCTGCTGGTCTTTGAAAAGGAGTAGGTAATCCTCAATTTGTTTTATCACTTTTTTAATTGTTTGTACTTTTTCTCTTCTTAACTTCTTACACATTTCCTTTTTCATTTCTTCTTCCAATTTTACATGCATATATCTGGCAATATGAATAGCTGGTTGGAAAACAACACTATGTATTAAAACAAGTACTATGAAATTCATATTACTTTGTTAAGTGAAATTCTGTATCACTTGTAAATTTTTATGTTTTTATTCTAATTTGTGCTATCTTTTTAAAAAAAGTTATTGTAACTTTCCTACTAAGTTGATTTGAAACTCTGTTCCACTGTTATTTTTATTTTCTTTCACTTTAAATTAAAAAAATTAAAAAGAAAAGATAAAACATCATTACATCTAAAAAATAAGTGGAGGTGTATTAATATCTAAAAAGATCATTCACTAAAAGCACCGAGACACAAAGACAGAGGATCAGAATGAAACTGCATTGTCAATTATCATGGAAATACAGGTGCAGGGAAATATAATGAGTGGCACCTGGGATTGATATTCTAAATAGGTATCAATCACCTGGAAAGACCCAAGTGAGTCACTAGCCCAGCCTCCAACAGAAAGAGACCCTATCCCGCATTCCAACCCCCAACAGGAAAAGACGCTGTCCCATATGTAATCCCATTGGTTGACCATAGTATTGTCCCACCTCCTGCCCACCTAAGCGAGTTCCCATTCTCTCTACCTTAGCCTCACATGGTTTTACACTATAAAAGTCCCTGGAAGAGACAGCTTCCCGGGGAACTACCCGCTCGGGCCCCCCTCCTGTGCCTCTCTTGGACAGGAGCTTTATTTCTCTCAATAAATTGGAGGGGGGCCCGAGTGGGTAGTTAGGATAGATATATAATTACATTCTCTTAATGAATAGAATGATTTGCTCTAATGGTGTTTGTAAATAGGATATCACGTC
>NW_004524945.1:728254-729182 GCF_000260255.1 Octodon degus | reverse complement strand
CATTAGAGTTGAACCCTTTGTGTCTTTCTGGTGAGATGTTCTGCTCCTGAATCAGCTGGGTGGGTCTTGCCTCTAGCCCCTTTGCAGGGAGTTGGGCTGAAGGGTTCCTCACTGGGCTTGCACTCTGGGTCAAATGAGGATACACGGGCCCTGGGTGGTCTCACTCACATGCCAGGCCTGGGCTTTGGGTCTTTTCAGGATCCACAGAACCTGGGTCATTTCACTCACATGCCAGGCCTGCGCTCTTGGTCTATTCAGAATCCACGGACCCCAGGTTGTCTCCTGTATCCTTCTATATTACTAAATTTGGTTATTGCTCCTAGAAATCTTTCATTAATTTTTTAGTCTTCTATGTAGAGTATTGCTTCGTTGGCAAATCATAATTTATTTCTTTGATTGAAGTACTATGTTGAGCATTGATGGTAATAGTGGACCTACATCTCTTGTTACTTATTTTAGCAGAAAAGTTTTCAGTTTTTCTCTCTTTTGTGCAAAGTTGGTAATATGTTTGTCATAAAATGTTTTTATCAGGTTCCAATTTTCTTAAGTGTGTTTTTCATGAAAAGATGATGGACTTTGTAGAAGATTTATCTTGGTCTTAACCATCCTGCAGAAAAGTATACAAACAAGATATAAAAAGTAAAGCCATATTAATATTCTGAGCTGTAAAAGGCTCAAGTCAACACCTTCTAACATTGCCAGTCCTGTGAATAAACCAATACTGTTGTGGACTACTGCACTATATTGGATTATTTTGCTGAATTCACATGCTTACAATATTTAAATGGCAATGGAATACCTATCTCTGACAAAACTAAACAAAAAAGGAGATACAAATGAAGGACCATTTTCTATCTGTATATACAGAATAGCATAGATATACTTCTACTTTCTCTTAATTCAGTGAGAAGAAAGTTTTGTACTAATA
>NW_004524945.1:720146-728154 GCF_000260255.1 Octodon degus | reverse complement strand
AGCAAGTGATTTTGTCCACTGAACTATCTGGCTGGCCCTACAAATATTCATTCTTAGTAACTAAACTTTATTTTAAAAATCTAACATCTGAGTATATGAAGAAATTGTGGTATTTTCATATAAAAACAAAACAAGATGAATGGATTTTTATTCATGTTTACAACATGAATGTATTTCAAAATTATGTAGAATCAGAAAGGTCAGGTCAAAAATGAACAAAAAAGCAATTATATATTCTTTGATTCGATTTATTAAAATTTTAGAAAATGTCATGTCATGATATGACCTGAATCTTCTCTCAAATGTCTGATATAGACAAGGATGGGCATTTTGGAAGATGATTAGATCACTGGAGTGCTAAACTTACAGTACATTAATCGATTAATTCATAGCTAAATATGCTATTTGGTAGGACACAGGTAGGACACAGTTGAAGGAACAGGGTCACTGGAGGCGGCACTTAGAAGGGTTTGTTATTCTGTCCTCACTTCTTTCCTCTATCTTTGGGTCTTCCTCTGCTCTGCTTCACAAATCTCAAGTTCAAAGTCCTCCACCATGTACTTCTTCCATGACATTTCTTCCTTGTAGGTAGCCAATTATGGACTGATACCCCTGGTACCATGAACCAAAATATATCTCTTCTGCTTTAAGTTGTAGGGGTCAGGCATTTTCCTCCAGAAACAGGATGGAAAACTAACTAATATACCTACACTAATCAATAACAGAAGACTGATTTCCTTAGAAGAAAGTAGACTGGGCATGATGGTGGCACATACGTGTAATCCCAGCACTTGGGAGGCTGAAAACAGGAGGATCACTATGAGTCTGATCTGTGTAGTAAGACCCCATGGTCCCTGTACTAAAATACATTTTAAAAAACTGACAAAAACAAAAGTGTATGATGGGAGGGAGTTTATAAAATTAAAGAAAACTTTTGAACGTAATGAAAATATTTATAGTATTGGCTGTGAAAATGATTTCAGGCATCCATATACTTGATAAATCACATTTGAGTTTTCCAAATGCATGTATATTTTATAAATATGTAAAGCTTAACAAATACATGTATATTATAACTATACAAATGTAATTTTGTGTTGCAATCCTGAAAAACATGATAATATTTTAAATATAATTTCAGAAATTTCAGCTGTGTGTCTCTCATTTTTCTCTATCTAGTTGACTCCTGGAATTGTTCTGGATAGTCCATCGGTCTGAGGTTGCATTTTGTTTCTGTGTCTTGTCATTTTCTATTTCAAAAATTTTTATTTTGTTTTCTATGTTGATCCTTGTAAGTTTTGGTAGTAAATAGCTTTATCACTATTGCAGATGCCTCTCTAGATAAAGTCTGTTCTTCTGGGATGTCTACTGCATGTAGGAGTTTCTTAGTTTGCGTCAGTCCCAAGATCCTACTTTCCCAATTTATTAAGAATGAAATGTTGGTATTTGGCTCAGTCCCCAGTCCTTTAGTGCTGAGCTGCTCTGAGGTGATTACCGAAGAGATTCCCAGTATTGTTAAAATGTCAAGACAACTGATTACAACAGATATTACATCCTATATGAAATATTATAATTAGCAATAATAATAGCATCAAGAACAGTTTCCAAACTGAAAAACTTTAGTAATATTATTTTTTTTTCTTAAACCATAGAAGCCAGATCTATAGTTGTATAACAGAATCAATCAGAATTGGGAGCTTGGGTGCAAAGTGTTTCCTCATGGTAAGGTGAATTTTACCCTGTGGTGGAGGAATTTAAGAAGGTTAGTGGATTTATGGTAGCATAATTTATAATACCTAAATCTTGTAAACAACCCAAATGCCCATCAACCAAGGAATGGATAAAAAGGCTGTGGTAGTTTTATACAATGGAGTACTACTCAGCTATAAAGAAGGATAAACTTGAGACTTTTATAGATAAATAGACTTTTAAAGATAACTTGAAACTATACTCATAAGAGAAATAAACCAGACTCACATGTACAAACGTCATACTTTCTCCCTGGTGTGATAAACTGAAAGAGTAAATAAATTCTAAATGTAAAATAGGTATTATAAAATGGGGAAAATACTATTCAAAAGGAACAAAGATGGGTAAAGGTGGAAAGACAGAAGGGAAAAAAGAAAAATGCAAGGCAGTTATACCATTTCTGTCTGTTAGCTCATTGAAAAGATAGTTCTGTACTAATATCAGTTGGAGAAATTTTTATGACTGTGTCTTTTATTCTGAGCAATTTTTAAAGATAAAAATGCAACATATTAGCCATTATTAGTCTCCTACTATTTCTTATGAAATTTTATTTTTTTCAGTAAAATCAAAAATACTTAAAATGCATGAACAGTTCAATATATTTTCTTTTAAAAGTTTTCAAAAATAAATATCTGTAAAATACCACAAATAATAACCCATATAATAGTATACATCAGTGGTATACCCTTCAATCTCAAGACTACCAAATTATTTCTATTTACTCTATTCAAGAACAATAAGCTACTGTAAAAGTGTCAGGAAAAATAATAAAAAGCATGGAGTCTGGAATAAGGAATAAAACTCTACTTATAGATGACAAGATTTTGTACTTAGGCTGAAGAGAAAAGGTAAATTAATAAAATTAATAAATGAATTTAACAAAGCCAAAGATTAGCATAGTTATAACATGATCATTAATTGTATCTATAAGATAAAACTAACATTTGCAAAGTGAGATTTAAATATTACTAATACCATTATAATAATGTCAAATAAGGTCAACTCTTAGAAGTAAACAGCATACATACATTCGAGTCAATTTATATGAAGTTCAAAAACAAGCATCACTAGCCCCTGTGGATGACTTTGCTTTCTGGTATATTACTAATGAGAAAAAGGCATGCAGAAATTTTCCAGATAGTGAATTTGTTTTTTACTATAAACAAGTAGGTTATTTTCTATTATACATAGGATAAAATTCTTCAAACACTTTTTAAATGCTGTATATTTTACTCTTTATAAATGATTCCTTAATTTAAGAAAAAAATAGACTGTATAAAATTGAAAGTAAACATCTCATATTTCTTAGCTTTCTAACCCATGACCTGAATTAATACATTTATACTTTCGTACTTACTCTGTTCATCTACACTACATGTGAAAGGCATAGCATCCTATTGGAGGAGAAGGTGTTTGATTGCTTTTGTCAGAATAACATGGACACCTGGAAGGGCCAACATTCAGTGACAGCCTGAATACAAAATAGAAGTCAGCTGTTACTCTCAGAGTCTTGTAAGTACTAAGCCTAAATGTCTATGCCTGTTAGAATTTTGTCCCCTATTTGCCTCTTGACTCACTTTGGATTTTTACTTTTTCTTTTTCTTTTTTGACCAAACCGGGGATTGAACTCGGGCCCTTGCGTTTGCCAGTCAAGTGCTTATTCTACTAAGCTATTTCTCTGGCCCTTCACTTTGGATTTTTAGATAGCCAAAATGGACACAAACAGCTTTCTGGAAGTTCTTGCGACTTTTGCCAACTCTAGGCAAGCACTTTGAGCATCAAATTAGACATCTATGTATAAATCATCTGAGGCTCCTTTCCATGTTCTGATTCATGTTTTGGGCTTGCTTGACTTGTAAGAAGATTTTTTTGTTTGTTTGTTTATTCCATAGGATCCACTTTTTCAAAATCACGGATGAAGGACTAAGTAACAATATTGCTTTCCATTTAAAGTATACAATTCCCTTTACAAAATAAGAAGAGTACACTTTTACTGAACATTTACCATATGCTTCATTCAGCAATACATCATTTCACAGGTACAATCTTCTTATTATCAAAATATCCTCACCATAAATGTCTCTAATCACAGTACCATTGATGAATAGAGACATTTTTCAACCCAAGAAAGTAATCAATCTCTCAGCACTTGGGAGGCTGAGGGAAGCAAAGTATCAAGTTTTAGACCAGCCTGGCTTTCATAGTGAGATTAAGGTCTGACCAACATACATACTGTGGCTCTGTCTCAAAAAAACAAGCAAACCAAATGAAAATTGCATTATAATTTTGCATAATTTGTTTTTTAATATAAGACATGTTTTACTGTAGCATGAACTAATTCATAGACTGGGATGTGAGCAACAGATCCAGAAAATTTTTATTTAAATGATATATACCACAGTCCTGGGGATAAAACTCCATAGTGGTATGGCACATGTGTAGCCTACGTGAGGTCTGGACCAAATTCCCAGCACTAAATACAAAAGGAAGAAGGAGAGGAGGAGAGAGAGACAGAGAGAGAGAGAGAGAGAGAGAGAGAGAGAGAGAGAGAGAGAGAGAGAGAGAGAGAATTTCCTATTTGTTAAGCTAGGCAGACCAAGATTAATGCAAGAGCTAAATTCATTTATTAAAGGCCTAGTCACTAAGATTTTTTCTTTTCTCTTCTACCTTCCTTGCATCCTGTGTCCTTAATATCCACTACTGAGATTTCTTCATGTTACAACTTGGGTCCTCAACTTCATGCTGTCTGCTCTCCAGGCAGCATGATGAAAGAAGGAGAGAGGAGTACTCTCTTCTTCTATTTTAGAGAACATTCCCAAGGGCAAAATGCTGCATATAATTTTGTATCCATCTCTGAGAATAGAACTTACTTTCATGATGTCATCAACACAAATGGGGTCCAGGAAATGCATCCTTTCAAATGAACAAATTGTCATTAAGAGATGAATGGAGGACAGATCCTGGGAGAACTGAGAGCCCTAGTTACATCATCAGTCTGATGCATGTGGACCCAGGAATATGTACTTTAAAATATAAATATTTATGATAATTTTAATAGGCTTGAATGAATTTGTGAACAGATTCTGTCAACAATCCCTGTGAAAGTACATGCTTCTTCAACAAGCATAAAATAGTTAGGGCCAACGAAACGGATCAGCTGTTTAAAGCTCCTACTTAGGCCAATTTAGGGAAAGTGTAGAAACCATGGTTCAATCCCTAGCAACATATGCCACACCAGCCCCACCCCAGGCTGAGCTGGCCACCAAAAAAACATAAAAAATAAAATACTTAAATAAATTAAAGAATAGGGTCTGAAAATTAGAAGAAACTAACCTGCATTGCTTTTGTTCTCTCATGTTATGTTATCATTTAGAGTTTCATTTTTGTTTAAAAAATAAATGTTATTATAAAATAGAATTTTTGTCAGTCTCTAAAAAATGCATCCTTATATTACAGACTTGTTCTGGTGGGCTGCCTATGTTTTATAGGAAAGCATCTCAAAATAAAAATTAAAATATGTTGATGATCAACCAGGAGTGAAGATAGATTCCTATATTTTTGCTCTACCACTCTTTGAACATCAATGTGCAAAAATCAGTTTTAAAGGAGTCATGGACAAATTTGCCTAAGTTAAGTCTCAAAAACTGAGATTTATTTGTAAGTACAAGAGCCCAATCTGAAGCATACGCTGCCTTCTTTAAAAATACTGATTTAATTAAAACATTAATTATTTATATATGTTCTTTTCTTTTTATGTTCTTTTCTGATTTTTTTCTTTCATGTTATTTTTTAACATGAATCATGTAACATGCTCATGGTCCGCATTTCTTTTCTGGTCATTAGTAAGTTTTTCACTAAAATTTACTACTGAAAATAACTCTCAAGGTGAAAAGAAGGAATATTTTAAAATCATCTGGTCTAGCCATCAAATACATTATTGCTACATAAAAATTGCAGTAAGTTTCATTTTTCTTAGTGTAAATCAAAAAGGCTATTCTTTTCCTTCTTCGGAAGAAGTGGAGTGGTTATGAGTAAAAATGAGTACTCAGTTAATGCTCAATTTTGCCTTTGAGTATGTAATCTCTTGGAAGCCACTTAATCTTGTTGATCCTTATTTATTCATAATTAAAATTGGTATAATACCACTTACTAAACAGGGTGTTGTGAAATGCAAATGATATCAGAATAAATGAAATCCTTAGAGGAACTACAGGAAGAACAAAGTATTACATCTCATTTCATCTATCTCAACATTGTGTTTTTCCCTACAAAGGTTATTCAGATTCTTAGTTTTAGAGATTCAAAATATAACAGAAAATTGAAGAATATATGTATAATATACAAAGCTTATTTGTTCTACAGCTCACTGCATTAGATGTTCCTATATTTAGTTCTGCCTACAACAATGGGAAAACAACGTATAACTCAGCTGAGCACAGCCAAGTGAACTAGAGCTGAACAGATGTAGAAGAAGGTCAAGCTCAACTGCTGCTTCATCTTGTTCTCTTTGCTCTGACTGGGATCACATGTGAAGCGCAGTGGTTGTGGAATGATTGTTTTCTGCTTGTTTTCCTTTTTCTGACAGGTGATCCCATTTGAGGAGATATTTCTAATACATTTAAGTAGAATGCTCTTCTTGTCTTTTTTGGTCAGTATCCTCATCTAAAAATACAAAATACAAGGTAACTACAATTCCAGCCAGTGCCCAGGCCTAGCATGTGTGTGGAATTTCCTCCATCAGACAGGCCAGGCATGGAACCCTGCATCAGAACTCCTGCAGAGAGGCTAGAGGCAAGACCCACTGCAGAAGGATATAGAGGAAATCAGATCATAAATAATCTCTGAAGTAAAAAAAGAAAGGATAGCTGTAATAAAAGAATTAATAACTGCTTCTAAGGAAGACACTGATAAAAAATTAGAGGAAAATAGAAAAATGATAGAATCCTTGAATGAGCAATATAGATAGAAAAGAAATGGAATACATGAAGCAGATTCAAAGAGATATACAGGAAATTAAAACCCCAATCACAAAATGGCAAAACCATTTGAATGAAAGTGAAGATAGAATTTCAGACCTTAAAGACACCATTGCAGCTAGCAAAAAGGTAAGAAAAGATCTCTTAAAATAATTAGGATGCAGGAAAAAATAATTCAATACCTGCAAGATGATGCAAAGATGAACAAAATAAGACTAATAAGCATCAATGAGAAAGAAGGAGTCAATAAAAATGATATAAAAAGAATATGGGCTGAATAGAAGAGAATTTCCCAAATATGGAGAAACAATCTGATATTCAGTAACTGCAGCATATAGAACTCCAAATAACAGCAACCAATTAAAACCACACCCAGACATACAATAATCAATATCCCAGAAATTCAGCACAGGAACATTATACTAAAAGCCACTAGAGAAAAGAAACACATCACACTTAAATTAAAACCCATCAGAATAATGAGAGATTTCTCATCACCAACCATCAAGTCAAGAAGAGCATGGAGCAAAGTACTTCAAGGCTTGCAGGAAAACAAATTTCAATTCAGACTTATATACCCTGAAAAATTCTATTTCAAGTATAATGCAGAAGTGAAACACTTCCATGACAAAAAAAAAAATAGCTAAAGAAATTCATGACAACCAAGCCAAACCTACACAGAATACTAAAAGATATTCTGGAGAAGGATAAAAATGACCACAACTCCATGAATGAGACTGGAAAGAAGCACCAAATAAGGCAAACAATTAAAACAGGAGAAAAAAAGGTATGCAATAGCAGGTAAATAACATGTCAAATATAAGTCAGCACATCTCAATTGTCACCATCAATGTAAATGGACTCAATTCACCAGTTAAAAGAAATAGACCAGCAGAATGGATTAGGAAGCAAAATCCAACAATATGCTGCACAAGACTTCATCTATCAATTGATTGGTTTATCTTCAAAATTTGGTCCAGCTGGGAATTTCAATAATTCTATGATTTGTGCCTCAGGAACACAATTGTTTTTATGGGTCATAAATAATGCTTTGTCCTCGCTTTATGGCTTATTGACTTAGAAAGAAATTTTGTACAAGATTAGAATTCAGTGTAGATGCTGCCAAAGTCCTTATCAAGGTGAATGTGTGGAAATAAGAGAAATCATGTACTAAAAAAAAGGTATTTTAGGGGTTGGTGAGATGGCTCAGTGATCTAAGGCACCTACTTGGAACAAGCTTGGCAAAGCACAGGGACCATGGTTCGATCCCCCAGCACCACATG
>NW_004524945.1:707907-713516 GCF_000260255.1 Octodon degus | reverse complement strand
AAATCTTGCAAAATAGAATAAAAAGTTAGAAATAAAAAAAGAATTTTCTGCATCTATTAAGATGATCATATGATGTTTTTCTTGATTCTATGTATATATTAATTTATTGACTTTTTGAATCACTTATTGATTTTGTAATCATCTTTGCATCCTTGGAATGAAGTTTCTTTGCTCATGATCACACTCGTTTTGATGATTCATTGCATTTTGTTAGTCAGTATTTTAGTGATAATTTTTGCTCCTATATTTTAAGGAGATTGGTCTGTAGTTTTGTTGTTTGGTTGCATCTTTGTCTGGCTTTAAAAACAAGGTAATTGCTGCCTTTCAGAAAGCACTTTGGGAGTATTAAAAAGTTTGAGGGGTTTTGGTTTTAGAACTTCCCTGAAGCTTATATAGAATTTGGAAGTGAACCAATCTGGACCTAGGCTTGTCTTAGTATTTTTTGTTTTGTTTTGTTTTATTACTGCTTCAATTTCATTGCCTGTTAATGCATTACTAAGAATTTTAAAATTTTCTTATTTAAGTGTTGGTAAGTCAAAGGTGTCTAGGTATCTATCCATTTCTTCTGAATTTTCAAATTGACTGGCATACAAGTTTACAAAATAGTTGTTAATAATCTTTTTCATGTTGGCAGTATCCATAGGGATTTTATGTTTTTTATTTTTAATTGCATTGATATGTGTCTTTTCCTCCTTTTTTGTTAGATTGGCTAAATATTTCTCCTTAATTTTCAAAGAACCAACTCTTCAAATTATATCTCTGTATCTTTTTGTCTTAAGTTCATTGATCTCTGCTCTGTTCTGAATTATTTCCTTCTTTTTACTAGTTCTGATCTATATCTAGAAGTATGTGGTGCATTCTTAGGTTATTCATTGGGCTTACTCTGTGTCGCATAGGCATTCACATACGTAAGATTCCCTCTTAGGTCTGCTTTTGTTGTGTTCTATAAGTTCTTGTATGTTTTACTAGCTTTATCATTTAATTCTAGAAACTATCTTATTTCTTCCTTCATTTTCTGTAATTCATTGTTCTAGAGTATTGTTTATTTCTCATGCATTTACATAATTCCTGTGAGGTTTTTGTTGTTGATTTCTAACTTCATTATCCTATGATCCAATAATATGCATAGCACAATTTCAATTCTTTTACACTTATTTAAACTGCTTTATTTGCTAGCATCTGAGCTATTTAAGAGAAAGTTTCATGTTCTGGTAAAAAGAAATGTGCCTCCTGTTGTTGGCTAGAACACTCTGTAGATAATAGTATTAAGTCCATATGTCTGAAGGTTGGTGCAATTCTGATCCTATTTCTGTCTAGCTAATTTTTTTATGAAAGTGGTAGTCTACCACTACAATTTTGTTTATATTTACACAATCATTTTTGCCTAGTTCTAGTTATTTTATAAAGTTGGGTGTGTCATTGTTCATTGGACATATGTTAATAATTGTAATCTCACCTATTTGGATTTTTCCCTTAAGCAATATGTAATGATATTCTTTGCCCCTTTTAATCAATTTTGGCTTAAAGTTGCGTACACTATTCTCATTTTATTTTTAAAGCAATCATAGGTGAGTAATCAAATCCTCAGTTACAGAGAAGTAAATGAAGGTCTAAAAAATAGGAGGACAACTTGCTCGGGCCCCGCTCCTGTGCCTCTCTTGGACAGGAGCTTTCTTTCTCTCAATAAATGTATTCTGCTATAAATAAATAAATAAATAAAATCCACAGCAAGCAAGTTAATCAAGTAGGTATTGTTTTATTTTCATTTTAAGATGAAAAAATACATCTGTAACAAATTTAAGTAATTTATTAGTAGCTTGTTATTTAAACCTGATCCATCCATCTATAACATCACACAATAATGTCACATGTATATCATATGGACAATGACTTTAGTCTTCCTGATTCCACTATTTCATTTCTTATTTCCTTCAGTTAGGTAAATCATTCTAAATTACATGTTTGAATGTAACTATGATAACTCTACATAACTCTATATTATAACCCTGCATAATATGTTTGCAGATTCTCAGTTGCTTTGTTTTGTTTTGTTTTGTTTTGTTTTGTTTTGTTTTGTTCTGTCTTTTTGAGACAGAGTCTCACTATGCAGTTCAGACTGGCCTTGAATTCAAAAAACAAGACTGGTCTGGTACTCACAATGATCCTCCTGGCTAGGCGTCCCACATGCTGGGAGTACAAGTGTGCACCACCATGCCTGGCTTTGGCTGATACTCTCAAGAGACCTATATCACAATGCTTTGGTCACTGTTCAGTGCAACCACAGATACAAGACACGGAGCCTGTGAATGTTGACATCACCCTAGTATGACTACTTGTCACAATCAGCATTTTTACTCTCAATAATTTCTCCAACATAAAGAACATGTGCATCCCACATACGTGGAAATATTGGGATTTAGCTCTTCTACAAACATCCTTAAGCAATAAATAAAGTTAATGGATAAATTAACTTCAACTTCCCTTCCTTTCAAAGAGAAAACCTCAGACAATGTTTCATTATTCCTATGATAGATATGGAATATACCTCTGGATCTTTAATTAATGGGAGCATCCTTAGGCTGAGGATCCCCAGCTGCTCTGAGATCCATCTCTATTTATGAAATGTCCACAATTTCCATAGGCTGAGCCTATGTTTCATGCTCCTACTCATGTCCACATGACTGACAGCAGAACTACTCTTGGGTGTCAAGAAAATCAAGATAATTCTATGATAAACTACACCAATTCTACAATATGCCAAATGATTTATTGAAATCTTCTTAAGCTGTATGACAGCCTAGGATGCTTTCCATCCTCATTTTAATCTTCATAATTTTTCAATAATAAATTTATTTCTTATTTACTGTAATTTCAGTGTCTTTGACCTGCATGGGTTAGACTAACAAAACTCCTCACTTCATATAAAGTGAGTTGAGCTAGAGCTGCCCTAGAAGCTTTGAGATGGAGTAAGCATCTCCATTATGCACCTGTTACAAGCTACTCTTTTATTTTTTTATCTTTTGGTCTTCTGTTTCCATGGTTCACATCTCAAAGAAGCTGATTATAGTACTTAGTGCTCTACTCTTAGGGAAGATATAACCTAAAACCATCCAGCTTCCACAACATGGCTTCACTATCTAAGCATCTTAAAAACTCAAAACTTGATACAATTTGTTCTGACACTAGTAGTGGTCTATCTTTCCATTTTTATGCTCTCTTAGCATCCAGCCAACACCTCATTTTCTCACTTTTCCTGACCATTTTTGCATGTGCTTGTTTCTGTTATCATCTAGTAGTATGTTATAATATCATTGTGCATCAATATTCATTATCCTTTCATAAAAACAAGACCATTCTTCCAATCCTCTTTATTATGGCAAGGACATCTTATGTTTTTTCTTTTTTCTTTCTTTTTTTTGTAGGACAGTTTCAATAATTAATGCATTGCATATTGTTGTCTTAGTGGTTATTCACTGTACAAGATGCAGACATGATATCTTGTCCACAAACACTATTAGAACAAATCTTTCTATTTGTTGAATTAAGAGAAAGTAGCTGTATATCTATCCTATTTTGAATATACAGATATAAAATGGTCATTCATTTTTATCCCTTTTTTGTTTAGTTTTGTTAGAGAAGGCTATTCATTGTCATTTAAATATTATAAGTTTGAGAAATCAGCAAAATAATCCAATATAGTCCAGTAGTCCATGATGGTAGTGGGTTTTCCATAGGACTGGCAATGTTGGGAATTGTTGACTTGAGCCTTTTAGAGTTGAGCATATTAATATGGCTTTACTTTTTATACTTTGTTTTTATACTTTTCTTCTGGATAGGTAAGACTAAGACTAAAGTCAGTCAAACTCCCTCAGGATTTATCTTGAAACCCTGTACCGCAGTTTGTAGATCCTTTGTCAGTATCAGCCTTGTGGATGAGTCATGGCCATTGCTTGACCGATTTAAGAGCATCTTATTTTCAATGGCTAATAATGTGTAACAGAAATAACAATCTTTACTTGTAGATAGGAGCTTTAGGAGTTGTAGCATTCTTCCCTGTAGTCACTTTCCCATTAGGGGGAAGAACAGCAATATTAGGAAGAGAATCTCTCTCACAATTTTGAGCTACAGGAAAACAATGCTGTGAGGTGAACAGAGTCATACCTAGAACTCAGTGTACATGAAGCATAATTGGTAAAGATTTGCTGACACAGCCCTGATAATTGGGAGCCATTTGTCACCACAGCAAGATGAATCTGGCTACAATACACTTTGATTAATATATTTACTTACAAACTTATATTAGTTCTTTTCCCTAATGATTCCTGATATCTTTCTGTTAGAGTTCAGTCCACATTTCTATAGTTTATTTTTTTATTCAAAGCAAATATTCTGCTCAATAAGTAGCAGCCAAGTATCATCCAGAAATATGTAGTAAATCAACTTCTGTGCTTAGGATAGTTTTGAATTCATTATTCAATCTGTATAAATACAAATAGTTATCACCAAACTATTAATTTTTAATATTTTAAAAAACCTGTGATGCCTTAAAAGTTAGACATAAGTAATAAAATATATGACTAATCAAAAAGACACACAAGGACATGTGATATGTATGCAAAATATGTGTACACAGATGCACATATATATAGAACAAGCACATATTAATATGTCTATATGTAAGTTTGCATATGTAAACTGCAAACTTACATATAAGTTTACAAATAATAAACTGCAGAATCATTATTTTAAATAGAGAGTAAAATAAATGCTAGATGCTGTCATCTATGTGCCTTTTTCAAATGGATCCTTTTTCAAATGGAAAGGGAATCAACTCATGTCAGGGGGAGAGGAGAAAATTGGGCTAAGAAAGTTGAGATTTGTTAGGTGCTCATACCAACTCCTCTCAAGAAATGTTATTATGTAATGCAAATGTGTACTAATGAAAAATAAAACTGGAAAAACACATAGGAAAATATTGTATGTTGATGGTTGACTATTCCACTCACTTCCCTCACATTTTAAAATTGAAATAGAATTTACATTCCTTGTGGTTCACAGAAAGAATACGTTATTGCAAATATTCTTAGTAGTGCAAATATTCTCCTTGAATGTTGAATTAATTTATAGAAATAGCCTGCAGTTATCCAAGCCATATTCTGGCTAATAATATAGGTAAAATTTTGGGTTTCTGATATAAAATAATTGTGATATATATGTTTATGTTCTGACTTTTTAACTTCTTATGGTCTCAAAGTGCATCCATTTGACAACAAATGACTCAAAACTATTCTAAAGGCAATTTAAAATACTCTAAAACATTGAAAACATGAGATAAAAGTGGTGGTATGAATATTTATCATTCCAAGATGGCATTTGATCAGGATATACTTTCTTAAATGAAAGGAAAATTTCAGCATGCTTGGCATTTACTCAATCATAATTTTAACTGTTTATTAATGAAAATTATCTAACAATCTGGGCTGCACAACAATAGAATGTATCTCTTCACAATTTAATAAAGAAAATCATAGATGAAATTTCTCCTGCAAATTACTGTAAGTATCAGTGTAGACATAAAGGGGCCACTGACAATTTAGAAAGTATTCTTT
>NW_004524945.1:704854-707807 GCF_000260255.1 Octodon degus | reverse complement strand
AAAAAAATTTAAATTTAAATTTAAATTTAAAAAAGGTATTTTATACTATACATCTTAGTTTTGGAATATGTCTATAAAATAAACATGTGAGCAGATTTTTCTCAAATTCTGTAATTATTTGAAAGAAAAAATTTGAATCACATTTCCATTGTTAAATGAGAAATTCTCTTCTAATGCTAGAGAAGTATATAAGAAAACTAAGAAGTCTTACTGTTTAATATCAGTTTTGTGCTATGTTCTAGATATTTAATTAAAATAGGTATTTAATTGATAGATCTTCGTTAGGCCTCTGATCTGCTTCTTGATTATGATCTTTTCTTTTTTATATTTTTTATTATTTTTAATGAGAAAAATAGCAATAAGACAGTTTCAGAACAGGTTATTAGACTAGTTACAACAATTAATACATTACATATTGTCTTCATAGTATTCACAGTACAAGATGAAGACATGAACTCTTGTCTAAACAATATTAGTACAAATCTTTCCTCTCATTGAACTAAGAGAAAGTAACTGTATATATATCCTATTTCATATATATGTACTTTTTTAGCTACAAAATGATCTTTCATTTATATCCCCCTTTTTTGGTTTTACTTTATCAAAAATGGATGTTCCATTGTTGTTAGAAAAACTATATTTGGAGAAGTCTTCAAAGGATCTTTTCATATTTGCTGCCAGTTCAAATATTTTAGGTCCTTGAATTCAGCAAAATATCCCAATATAGTCCAATAGTCCATAATAGTTGTGGGTTATCATCAGAGATGACAATTGTCAGAAGTTGTTGACTTGAGGCTTTTACAGCTCAGCATATTAATATGGCTTTACTTTTTATACCTCATTTTTATAATTTTCTGCTAGATGGTTAAGACAAAATTAAAGCGAGATCTATATAACTAAAAATGTAAATTTTGTATTTTTTTTGTATTAATGTTTTGGCTTTGATTTTGGCCATGTAACTTTCACTGTTTTTAATGTGAAAGTATGTGCTCTTTTATTTGTCATTCTTTTGATTTGAACATTGCTGTAGTCTGAAACTTCCCACTTGTTGTTATTTGTTAAATCCTAAAATCCTATGAGTAGGTTACTTACCACTGTTCTTGATCCTTCATTTTGTTTTTTTTTTTTTTAATTCAATGACACTTTTTGATGTGTGTATGTGACAGGCACGACCATTTGTACTGCTCTCTATGTCATCAGTTGTATGAAAGTCATAGACATAATACATTTTCATTTTATATTAAAAATAAAATAGACAACATATATACAAAAATATAACTACAAAATCTAAAGCTTTCTGAGAACCAGCAAGACACTACAAATGGAAAATCTCACCTGGCCTCATATGAGAGTTTACTATCCAGAAAGATGTACAATATTGTGTAAAACCACCATTAGGCTCTTTGCATGAGGCATCTGTGGAACATAAATAAATATTAGGCAGATTTGGGCCCTGCTTCCAAGACATTTATATATATTCAACCCCCAATCCAAAAACAATAAGAATATTTAATCTGAATCAAATTCTCTTCTCTCTAAATCTTTTTACTCAAAATAACTTAAAATGGATTCTGTCAGTTGCAACTAAATATAGCACTAAAAAATGCAAGTTTCAATAGATGGTGTTCCTATTATTACTACCATTAATTTCAAAGGCAGGTTTTGTCTTAAATTAGACATTTTACACAATTAATTTAAAAAGGAATGAGCTACCTCTGGTGATTGTGAATATACCCCCTCCAGAATTTGCTAAATTATGAAGGTATAGAGTTATAAAGGAGATTCATCATAAGGCATATTCGCTTTTGCTGTGATTTCTGAAATTGTTTCCAATGCTGAGATTTAGTAATTCTATTTTTAAAAGGCGTTGCTAGTGAAACCCACATGAGCTATGAGAGGTGTGAATAATTTTATTCAAAGAAACAGAAAGAGTGAAAATGAATCCCTTCTTCTCTTTGCACTTCCAACCCATTATAACACTTGCTGATAGTGTATCTCAACCTGCAGTTAGCAGCCAGTGTATTAGGAGGAAGAGAAGCTGAAAATTTTCTTCTTTACACTAACATATACATCATATCTACGTAATGATTTGGGTTGTTTTAACCTTTTAAAATATTTTCAAGTGATTTAGACACTAACAAAAATGCTTTCTTATTACATTGACAAATTGCCTACAATGAGATATAAGTAAATGAATTTAATCCATTTCATAGAAAAATTGACAAATGCAGGAGGTACCTGTAAAAGGCACAGTCTTGTAAATGGTGTATTTCACGACATTTCAAATTACCAGATAAAAGCTAACAAAAGGACCAGGGAGATAGCTCAGTGGCATACGTTCCTGCCTGGCAAGCTCAAGGTCCTGAGTTAGATCCCCAGTACAGACTTAAATTAATGAAATTCCAATTAACAAGTGTTTCCTTCATTAATTGCAACCCCTTGTTAAGATACCATGTTAGAATAAAAAATATATGACAAATTAGATTGAAGAAGTACATATCTAATTTATAATATTTCAATTTATGATTTTTCAATTTTATTTCAAAATGAAAGTAATCCAATAGAAAAAATAAAACTTCAAATATTGGATATTGCTCTTTTGGGAGGATAGTGATACATGTTACTTTTTCATGATGCTAGACAGAGAAGGAGGTCACAGATCTTATTCACCCATGGGGTTCTGAGGATCAACCACCAGTGCTCCAGTGCACTGTCTTCCTGTGCTATGATTTTGGTAGGATGGGTATATTAAATGTAGTTTGGCTCACAACATTTTTTATTCATGACAGTTTTATTAGGATATAACACCATCAAGTTACCAAGTATGCCTATCTGCGCACAACTTAGCTCCTGGTAATTGACTTGGATTTCACTCCCACGAATTTAAATGTTTGGGGCCATTATGAACAGTGTTTGTTGCTCTAATTTCTTTCTCAACAAGGTCCTGAATATT
>NW_004524945.1:694421-696289 GCF_000260255.1 Octodon degus | reverse complement strand
AAAAGTTTTGGAATATGTTTAACTTAAGGAAGAAAGAGCAAGGCAGCTAGTATTTGAAGATCTACCAGCATGCAAAAGCAATCATGGAATCAAATCTGTGTTGATTTCCCCCATATCATTTATAATATGTATGTGGCACAGAGCTGAGAAACTAAAACCTAGACTAGAAAGCAGTGATAAAGGATCTGGGCAGCAGGGTGAAGCTTTCCAAAAGCCCAAGGGGCAAAAAATCAAAATAAAAGAGTAAGGGTGAATAACAAAGTGCAGAATTCGTCTAACAACTGGATTTCAAATTGCTATCCTAAACAGGATATATCCTAGATGTAAGACTAAAGATTAGTTAGATTAGTTACTACTAAGACTGCAGCTCCAATTCAAGCAAACTCAGTCTGAAGTTATGCTAGGTATTAGACCTCTCCTCTACCTGCTTACCTGCCTATTCTACTACAGAATAAGTTGTTTCTGGAAGACAGTACAAAGCAAAGCTTTAGGAAATTACAAATCACATGCATAATGCAGCAATCAGAAACAAAGAAACAGAAGAAGTAGGAGGAGGAAGAGGTGGAGGAGGAGGAGGAGGACGAAGACAACGACCAAGACAACAACGAGGACGAGGAGGATGAGGAGAAGGAGGAGGACTAGGAGAAGGAGGAGGAGGATGAGAAAGAGGACCAGGAAGAGGAAAATGGAAGCAAACATTTAGAAGAACATCCACATCCTGACTTCAAAAATAACTGAATTTGTATATTCAGTGAAACAAAATATAAGACGGTAAACTGCAACACAAAGATAGAGTTTATAGTGAAGAATTTTGTGAAAGTTTTAGCAAATAAAAAGATAATAATGGGACACTTAAGAATGAAATAGAACATTATTTTAAAAACATTCAGCATAATACAAGGGCCAAATATTTAAAAAAATCACTCTGAATAAATTAAATATCATAAAATGGAGAAATAACTGTAAAGTACTAAAGAGTACTAAAAAGTACTAAAGAAATGCTGAAAGTGTACAACATAAATGTAACAGAGTAAAAAAACAGAATGACAGAGAATCAATATTTGAAAATTTCTCCAAATTGTGAAAAATATCAAGTTAAAATTTCAGGACACTTGAAAAACTTTACACATGATTTATAAAAAAAACAGGCAAAGTAGGTCTGTCTTTACTCAAATTAATAAAATATTATGCATGAGGAAAGGAGAAACATTTCCTGCAGAAGGCCAGACTCAAAGTATTTTAGGCTTTTGAGGACCATCCCAGTTCCATCCCAGTCACAGGCAGCTGAAGATAACATTTAAATGAATAGGCATGGCTGTGCTCCAGTACAACTTTACAAAAATAGACAGCTGGCCAGATAGGATCTGTGGAACATAGTTTGCAGTAGACAAAGGTAAAGTATAAAAGCAGCAGGAGAATAGAAAACATCACTTTCAGTGAAGCAACAATAAAACTAATTGTTAACTTCTCAGCTGACATGATAAAAGACAGAAGAGAACAAACACAAGTTTTAATTTACTGAAAGAAAATAATTGTAAAATTTTAAATCCAATTTGATGGATTATAAAACAGTTCTCAAAAATGAAAGCAAAAGAAAGATGCTTGCAGCCACACAAAACCCAATTATTTATCAACTGAAGAATCTCAATTAAAATATACTAAAAAGAATACTATGGCCAGAAGTATAATAGTAACAAGAAATACAAAGAAATAAGTAAATAAATTATGTACTTTATCTAGTAATCAGAGCAACTATTTTGAAGACAATATGTAATATAACAACTATTGTTAAATCAATGTCATCATGTTTCTTGAAATTCTGTATCATTTCTAATTTTTAATAATTTTTTACTCTTTAAAATAAAAAA
>NW_004524945.1:692289-693437 GCF_000260255.1 Octodon degus | reverse complement strand
AAATATAATAAAGAGAAAATTGATAAACCTAAAATTTAGTTAACTTGGATTGAGGCAGACATAGACACATAAAAATCTTTCAGAGTAAGTAAAAGCCAAAGGCAATGATAAGCAGTGAATTTACGAATGTCTTACCTTGAACTCAGAACAGAAAAAGAAATGAGTGAACGAATGGGAAAAATATGTCATAGCAAAACGAATCTAAATATAATTGTGACACATATATTAAGCTCTACCAAGTTAGAGCCCAGGCACAAAGTACTAATATTGATCTAGAGTGTAAAGGCAGATGAGAAGTGAAATTGTTTGTCTATATCATACAAATATAAGATGAAATTACGTTCTGTAAAAATAATAAATTATGAGTCAAAAGATTGGCTCAATGGAAAACAGAAAGTGAACTTTATATTGAACGAAAATAAAAATGAAGCATATTCACAGTTGTAGGCTTCTTGCAGAGTTATGCCTCTACTCATTTGTAACTTGAGAAATATGTCTTAAAATAATAAGATACAATTTATTTACAGACTACTTACCTCTACAAAATTGATTAACCTGCCTCTTCCCCCAAATTACAAAAATAATAAAGGAAAAATAAAAGCAGTAAAAATGAACATGAATTCTAAATACGATTCTTCTTTTATTTGTGGTAGAGTCATTCTCTGAAAAACTCCATGTAAAATGAAAATATCATAATTTTAAAATGCATTTGAGACATCTAACCTAGTAAACAACATAGCTTACCTTAGTCTACCTTCAGGGTATATAGAACACTACAGTTAAATAAAGCCTATTTTATGATACAAATTTTTAATATTCATATTACTTTAGAATAAATAATAAATGAAAAAGAGAATGCTTGCACAGGGACCCCCACTAACATTCACAACTGAAAGCATGCTGAGCTTGAAGGATGTGATTTGCTGAATGAGGAGGGTGCTCTATTGACAGGGCCATTGATGCCTAGGGGACCAGCAGCCCAGTGCCACTACCCAACTTCACAAAGCCTTGAAAAAGGAAAAAAAAAATTTTAAAAAATCAAAATAAGATTCTTCTGAAGGTATATCACTTTCATACCATCATAAATTTGAAAAATCATAAGACAAACAAGTTTAAGCCTGACAAATGTTAATGAAAAATTTCAATAG
>NW_004524945.1:689278-690979 GCF_000260255.1 Octodon degus | reverse complement strand
ATTGGCGCTGCACTGGAACATGGACTATGCTATCATGACCAGTGGGGACATGGCCCCCATGGGGAAGGAGGGTGTTCCTGCCATGCACAAGGTCTTCGACTGGGCCAACACCAGCCAGTGAGGCCTTTTGCTCTTTGTGGATGAAGCTGATGCCTTCCTCAGGAAGTGTGCAAGAACAGCATCAAGTGAGGGACTTGCCGCTTGCGGGAACCCTGGGGGCTGCCCCTGCCCCAGACCTCCCCAAGGAGGCCCCTGTCGCCCACACTACAAGGTTCATGCTGGTGCTGGCCAGTAACCAGCCTGAACAGTTCAACTGGGCCATTAATGACCACATCGATGAGATGGTCTGCTTTGCCCTGCCACAGCAGGAGGAGCATGAATGCCTGGTGAGAATGTATGTGGACAAGTAAACCATGGAAGGCAAGCAGCATCTGAAGCTGGCTGAATTTGACTATGGAAAGAAGTGCTCCGAGGTTGCCCAGCTAACAGAGGGCATGTCATGCAGTGAGAGTGCCCAACTGGCTGTGGCATGGCAGGCCGTGGCTATGCCTCTGAGGATGGCATCCTCATGGAGGCATGATAGGCACACGTGTCCAGGATGCTGTCCTGCAGCACCAACAGAAGATGCAGTGGCTGAAGGTGGAGGGACCCCACCCTACGTCTACAGTAACCCCGCCAAGCTCTGACACTTAACCGGCCTACCTCTCTTGCAAAAGCTGTGGGCAGCAGCATGGCGGGGGCTCCCTCTCCCCACCTTCCTCTGTGGGGGCTACTTGTGAGGAACAATGGCTTCCCAACTTGCCCTAGCAGGGAGGAAGCAGTGTTGAGGCTGTGCCCTGTGACAGGCCCCCCAAGCTGCCTGCCTGGTCCAGCTGGACACTGCTCCTTTCACAGACACTTGTGCCAGTGACTGGGCCTATACTACGTGGGTGGTTCTGGCTCTGGGCCGTGGTGCCAGCTGCTTAAGTGACCTGCTGCCCACCTGGAGGTGCAGCTGAGTCTTTTAATCCAAAATCCAATAAAACTCTTTGATTGACTCTTTAAAAATTTTTTTTAAAAAAGCTGACAAGGCTACACTATGAAAGGAAAATTACACATTAATTCTCTTAAAAAGTTAGCTACAAAAATTCTAAATAAAATATCATCAATTAATATTATATATATATGAAATAAACATTACATTATAACTATGTATGCTTTATTTTGTGATGTTAATGTAGACATTATCTCAGTTACTCTTCTCTCATTGCTGGGACAAATACCAGACACACAAAATGAAGGAAGAAAAGGTTTATTTAGCTTACAGTTACTGGAGGTTTCAGTCCATATTCAGCTGGCTCCAAGAAGAGGGGCACATGGCAGAGAGCAGCAGTTCATGCTGGCAGAACAGCAACAAGGCCAACAATGGCAACAGAGAGTCTGTCTGTCTGTCTGTCTGTCTGTCTGTCTGTCTGTCTGTCTCTTTTATATTGCATTCAAGCTCTCTGCCCCATATTGGGCATAGCACTCACAACCATAATCTCAGCAGTACTAAGACCTATAATCCCAGTGGATCATGAGCAGTTCCACTGAGTCAGTTCTACTGAGTCAGTTCTTAAACTCTAGAAGTCCCTGCCCCATGACTGCAGAAGGCTTTGAGGGGACAACGAGATAGAAACCGTAACAGATATGAATTTAAAGTTAAAGAAGAAATTCAACATG
>NW_004524945.1:687547-688738 GCF_000260255.1 Octodon degus | reverse complement strand
GGATGCTGACATACAAGACTTATGTAGCTCTAAGTAGCTGGCACAGCAACAAGTAAGCAGTTGACACTCCCTGGCAGAAAAAGAGAAGGAAGGGGGACTGAGCTCCAAGGGCTATCTGCACAGAGGCTGCACAATCACTGAGTATAGGTTAGGGACTGTGGAAGTGGTGGTGAAATTAGTGAGTGGAAAAGCATGAACATCCCTGTCTCCCAACCAATGGCTTGACAGAGCAACATTGACAAGAAGGATTTAAGCAGCTGTGAGTCACTCAAAGCAGTGGGAGGTTGACAAACTGCCCATTGCACACTGCAAGGAAACAGAACTGGAGTTGAGAAGCCTTGGCCTGGCACTACCTGAGGGCACCACAGCAATGGAAGAGTAACAAAGAGCCAAACAGAGAGAGGACTCAATAGTCTGTCAAGGGCTACACAGGAATTTATTGGCTACTAGCTCCAGAAACACCCCAGTCCCACATCTGGAAGCTAAGATCAGCTGCACACTCAGGACTCACCTTACTACAGGTTAAGGAGGGTTGCCCGCCACATTTCTATAGTCTGACTTGTGCACTACCACAGAACTGTGGATACCAGAGGAACTTCATTATTTTTACTGCTTTGTTTGTTGCATTATATTGCTTTTATGCCCATGTTCTGTTCATTTGTTTTCACTTTTGGCTGTTTGTTTTACTTACTTCTACTCTCTCTTACCTCAATTTTATTTTTGATTTTTTGATATTTTCAAGTGAATGAACACTGTTTCTAGCCTTTCAGGTTTTCTTTGATATTTTTCTGCTTTCTCATTTATTCTTCCCCTCTTGTACTCTTCTCCAGTTTTATAAGCTTGGATGGTCTTTCATTGTATTCTAGGCTTGCTTCCACTGAGTATCTCTTCATTTCTTTTCTCTGCTTTACCACCTATCCATCTTAAATCTCAACCACCAAATGCAAAGGTAAAAATCACAAATTCATGGTTTATGTTGAATTTTTATATATAACTGTAGATCTTACTCCCATGGACAAAGTCACGAAATTAATAGTTACCAGAGTTTTGTAGTTTCTTGGTTGTACTTGATGATAATGTTATTGCTAATTGTTCTACTTTAGCCAGAATGTCCTACCTGTTGTAATCAATTATTCCCTCTTATATGGCAATATTGTGATTTTCTTAGGTCATAACAACACCATAGTCCAG
>NW_004524945.1:679183-680352 GCF_000260255.1 Octodon degus | reverse complement strand
CCATGAATCCCCAACATAGGAAAGAAATTGACTCCATGAACAGATTCGAACAGGTATCCAGAACATTTAGAACTCCACTGAAAGCATATGCTGCCATATGAACCAAGATGAGAATAGACTATCAGACCTAGAACACAGAATTATGGTTAGTGACAATTAAGAAAATATTTCTTAAAAATAGCAAGGGACCATGCAAATTCAACCCAACATCTGCAAAACAATAGAAAGAAAGTAAATGTAAAACTGATTAGAGTTGATGTGAAAGCAGGAGATTGCATAAACACCATAAAAATATGTTCACAGAAGTAATGGCAAAAATTTTCCCAAGCCTAGACAAAATAATTTGACATATAAATAAGGGAGGAATAAAAAATCTCCAATTAGTGATGACCAAAATTAATCTACATCATGGCACATAACAAAAAGATTCCAGAAATTGAACACAAGGACAGAATATTAAAAGCTGTTAGAGTAAAGAAATGAACCAGCTATATAAGAAAGCCCATCAACATCAAGGGAAACTTCTCAACACAAACTCCTAAGTCAATGGGAGTTTAGAGTGAAGTATTTCAAGTCCTGAAACAAAACAAGCTCCACATAGATGTACTCTACAAAACTGTCATTCAAAATAGTGAATAAATAAGACACACAAATGACAAAGACCTGAAGAAATTTATGACCACCAAACCAGCTCTCCAAAATACACCAAAGGATATTTTAAAAGGAGATACTCTCACTATTGGAATCTTCCCAAAAGAACTGAATATATTATGTCACAGTGATGTGTACACACCCATGTTTACAGCACCACGATTTGTAATAAGTAAATCTAGAAAACAGCCTTAATGTCCTTTTATCAATGAATAGTTAGAGATTTTTTTCTTTTACAATGGTATAGTGCCCATTGATATAGAAGTAGAAATTCAAAACATTTGTAGTCAAATGGATGCACCTTGAGACCATACTCTTGAGTGAAATAAATCAGATGTGTGTACAAATATTGCATTTCTTTGGTATAAGAAACCAAGGTTTAAATAAGGACTGGAATGTATACTATATATTATGTAATAGGAAGAAAATGCTCAATTGGGAAGGAGAAAAGGGAAGGAAGAGAGGAAGGAAAAGAAAAATAAAACAAGAAAAGAATGAAAATAATTTTAAAAAGTTTT
>NW_004524945.1:676132-677038 GCF_000260255.1 Octodon degus | reverse complement strand
ATAAATCCTTTAAAGACAATGAAATTGAATTAGAAAGCCAAATAAAAGATAAGAGGAAAATCTCTTTACATTTGGAAAGAAAGAATCTTTCAAATAACTGATAGGTTATATAATATGTCTCAGGAAAGTTTACTAAAATGCATTCAATAAAATGAACATAAAGTATGACATAATCAAATTTTTGCAATCTACTTAAAGAATGGCTAAGAAGAAAACTCAGAGTACTAATGTAATAGGTTGGTTTTCATGAGTACATAGAGCAGTATAATTATAGAAAAAGAGCTAATTCAAGCAGGTGGTTACTTAAACAGCTGGTTTATCAAGCAGCTTGTTAAGCTTAGAAATGCAGGCAAAAACATAAGAACAAAAAAAATAAAAGGTTCGGATAAGAATAAAGGGCTAAGTGCTCTTCCTTCCAGGATGAAGACTCCTATCCCAGGCCCACTTCCTTAAAAGCTCTAATAGCACCTTCCTGCCTCTGGATCAGACATCAGTCCATTGTGAGAACGTTAGATATGCAGATGTCAATGACTTTTGAAGTCTTCTGAACTCATTTTCTTTTAAATGAGCCTCTTTCTGTGCTCTGCTTCTTCATACTTAGAGCAGGGCAAGGACTTGAATTTGAATTTTCATTCAGTATCTCCTAATGATAGGCATCTGTGCTGAGATACTTCTGCTTACTATTTTCAACAAAACACTTACCCTTTTTGGTTCATGACTTCACTCACAAGCTAAATTTGTACAGACTTTAGTCATCCACTAACACTTGAATAATCTGAAAGTACAATAAAGAACAGAAATCAATGAAGTGAAAACAGGAAAGCACTAGAAAAATTTTACTAAAGAAGAGTTCATTCTTTAAAGAGAGCAATAGAAACGAACAACCTCTGGCAGGATTGAGTACAG
>NW_004524945.1:673979-675302 GCF_000260255.1 Octodon degus | reverse complement strand
GCGCTTCCCTGGCAAGTGCAAGGGCCTGAGTTCAATTCCTGGTTCCAGAAAAAGAAAAAAGAAAAAGAAAAAGAAAATTGAATTCTGAAAATAGTGAAACCAAAATCTCACCAAAAGAAAACACTGAAAAAAAAAAAAAAAAAAAGAAAACACTGAAGTTTCCCCAAATGCTCAAAATACCAAATCCTAAGCAATCTCTTCTACAAAATATAAGAAGGAATATTTTCCAATTCAGTGTTTAAAACCTTATTATCATTATAAAAACTAAACAAAGTCAAAAAGGAAACTATAGACTAACATAATTTAGAAATACAGATGTTCAGTTATTGAACTATGTAACAACAAAAAGAATTCAACCACATATAAAACATCAAATTGATGGGGTGGCACTTGCTGTACAGAGGCAATTCTACAGTATGTGAAAAGCAGTCAGTGTAATCCACCATATCAAGTGGTACAAGAGTACAAAACCACATGCCTAAAACATCTTTACTACAAGAAAATCATTTAACATCATGTTAAAATTCTTTAACAAAACTGAGAAAAAATGCAAGAGTCAGAAATTTCCTCAACATAGTGAAAATCATCTACATCTCAAAATTTTACCTGTGTACTTAAGAATAAAGTCAGGAAGTCTGCTATCAGCAAAGCAGAAAACAAATTATCTAATTGGCTATACAGATTTCTTAATGATCCTACAAGATCCTCTGGAACAATGAGTCCAGTGAGGTAACAGGTTGTAAGGTCAGCATGCAATAGTAATAGCTAAATCTTGGAAACAACTTAAATACCCATCAACTGGGTAAAACATAATAAAAAGATGTGGGGTGTTTTTATGATGAAGTAATAGTGATAAAAAAGATAAACTTGAGGTTTCTAAAGGGAAATGAATGCAACTAGAGACCACAGTTACAAGTGAAATAAATAATTCACATGTTTGAACATTGTTGACTCTCTAGTGTAAGAAACTAAAAGACTAAGATCCAAAAGGTATGATAGATACTGTGAAAGGGAAAGAAGCTGCCCAAAAGGAAAGAATAACTGTGATGGGGGAAAGAGAGCTAAGATAATTATGTTACTAGTTTCTATTAGTTTATTGAAAGGAACAGTTAATGATTATAGTGTTTGATCAATTTTACATGCCTACATGCCTATACTTGGTAATCTGAGCAACTATTTTGAAGATAACAATAGACACTATAATAACCATTTTAATTTCCTATCATCTTGTCTTGAAATTCTGTATTGTTTTTATTTTTCTCTCTTTAAAATAAAAAGATAAAATAAAATAAAAGTGTTGGGGAGATAGCACAGTGGCATAAG
>NW_004524945.1:667510-673353 GCF_000260255.1 Octodon degus | reverse complement strand
GCTGGCAAGGCTTGTTGTACCAGGGATTGAGACCAGGTCCTTGCATTTACCAGGCAGGATCTTAGACCACTGAGCTATCCCTCCAGGCCTGTGTAATTTTGTTATGTGGCAAAAATAACCAAAATATAGAGACAGATGCAAAGATTCATGAAACCTAGAAGTAGGTCTCTGTATTTCCCAGAAATTATCCTGTTTTTCTGGTACTGGGAATTAAATCCAGGAATTCTCTGCCACTGTGCTATAATTTCCACACTTTTGTATTTTAAGGCAAAGCTTAAAAAAAAAAAATAAGGCTGCTTCAACTTGCATAGAGCATCACTGTGTTATTCATGATAATGCACTTAGAGGGAAATCCAAATTTGGTGACACCTATTTGTTTAGGCACCTATTACAATTTACACTTCAAAAATGCCAGTAATATATTAATATAAATTACAAAAGGAAGTACAAGCAGCAGATAGAAAGTGAAAGTTCTACATGGAGACACAAAATCTTAACTTCTAGATTTCATATCTGGTTTTGCTCCAGAGAAAAACCATTGATATGAATTTAGAGTCAGATTTCCTGATCTAAGTGCTATTGACACTGTGAGTGGGACAAGTCTTTGCTGCCGGGCTCTTATGAAGGCCACTGAGAATCACCCGCGACATCCATTTCCTAGGTGTCTCTAAAATTTCTCTTGCCCTTGCCTGTGACAAGAAAAATGTTTTCATCAATGCCACATGTCTCCTGAAAGGCAAAATTAGTCTTGATTTTAGACTGCCATATAAGGCATATATCATTGAGACATTTCCCATGGGTTTACTTTTAGAACTTTAGTACATATATTGAGATATATACAGCATTGTGTATACATATCTGAATGTATGTGGTATTACAATATACCCATTATTCTACATGCTGATTTCATTTCCCCTTCATAGTACATTTATAAAACTTTCACCATCAGTACTGTATTATTTTTACTATTATTTCTTTAATAATATTATTACATATTTTAAAATTTGATATTTTTGAATATTTAAGTTGACTTGGCTATATTCAACCTACTATGAAAAAAATGCTTCATAGTTTTGCTTCTAGTTGTGTCTAAATCAATGCTTTTCTTGTATGAGCAATCTTGTGCTTACTATTTCTACCTGGCAGAATAGAGATGTGCAATACTAGAATTCAAAATGCCCTCATACCACACATTATTTCAAAATTATTCTCCATCTCATCCTCTGCTTTCTGATGAAAAAGCCATGGTGACTATGTGTAAACAGGCCTTGGGTTTCAGCTTTGCAGAACCCATCACAGTCTGGTGTTCTTCCTTGGGAATTTTGAGGCTAAGCGTTATTACAACTATAAATCAATATTCTCAGACTCATTTCTCCTGAAGAGCCTCTCAGATACCCTGTATTTTAGAAAACATTAATCTAAGCTGAAAGCTGTATGGAACAATGCAAAACATTCTACATGAGGAGAGAAAAGAACTGGGATCAACCTTCTTTTGTTCTAGAAAAGTTTCTGTCTATCTTAAGCCTGTTTCCTAATCACACTGATAAGGATTTGAATCTCACCTTCCTCAGGGAGAATCAGTGAGGTTTCAGATCAAAAGACTGAAGTTTTACATAGATTTCATTTGGCTCCGTGTCAATTTCCACATCAAGTATTTCTTCGTCACATTGTATTGTATTAGGAGTTTGAGTAGTTTCCTGTGTAATTCAAAGAGCCTAAAGAAGAAAATCAAACAGAATATATAGTCTCATATGAAATAGTCAAGAAGATTTTTGTCTCAATTCAATTTAGAATTTAGCAGCCAGTACTATCTTGGATTATTCAAAATATATGTCATTTGTTATGTCATAGCAGAGTCTACTTCTTTACATGTTGTTATGGTTTGTGTCTAGTTGTCCCCGCAAAGCCTCCTGCAGTATGTGGTAGGGACTTCTATAGATTGAGATTAACTCATGATCCACTGGAATTATGGGTCTTACTACTGATGAGATTATGGGTGTGAGTGCTACACCCAGCCTGGGGTGGGTAGCCTGAATGTAACATAAGAGAAACAGAGATAGACTTCCTCTCTGTTGCCATTGTTGCTGCTACTCCCTTAGATCCTCTTGCTTTTTGCTGTCACCTTGAACTGATGCTCTCTGTCCTGTGCCCCTTTGCCTTGGAGTCAGCCAAGTATGGACTAAAACCTCCAGTAACTGTGAGCTGAATAAACCTTTCCTTCCTTCATTTTGGGTATCTGGTATTTGTCCCAGCAACAGGAAAAGAGTAACTGAGACACATGTAAACTACTGGGATATCTGCAAAGTTAAATCATGTTCTTGATTTACTTCCTTTTCAGAATGAACAGAAACCTGGTTATTGGTGTGAATTTATCACTAGATATTTTCCAAATCATTTTGAATAGTACACATACAAGCTTTCTTATGTAATTTACAAAATACAAATTCTTCTTCAAAACAAAAGCAAAAATATGTCTATAACAGATTCTTAACACTTATCTCATGTCTTATCAACTGCAATAGGTAATTTTCAGGCAACACTAATAGAAATATTCTAAATGCACCCTCATGTGAAATATTTAGAAGAGATTATACTTAGGGAATTCTTTGGAAAGATTGATTATAATTTGGTTCTATAATTTAAACTCGGAGCACAGATGATTGATTGTGTTAGTTGCTAAGCAAAAACTTTCAGAGACAAGATTCTATACTATCAAGGGAAAAATCTGATGTACCTTAAATGACTCTTAGCATTCTTTCAGTTTTATTTGTTTATTTCATAGTAGGGTACAGTGAGTATGGTATGACACCATAGTTAGGATACAGTAGGTACAGTAGGAATTTTTTTTACATTTCAAAAGGCTAGAAGAGAATTCCAGAGGGATAATCTCTTCTAAATATCACACACAAAGGTGAGGTTAGAATACTATTAGTGTGACCTGAAAATTGACTGAGTAGTCTGTAAGATGTGAAAGAAGAATTAAGGTACCAACATAAAAATGATACATACTTGAGAGATAAAATGGTAAATGGGCTGATTTATTGATCACACCTTGCAACATATATCAAATTTTATACCATAACAGATAAATATGTACAAATGTGTCAATCAAAAATAGGTAACTTAGAAAAAGAATTCCAACAAATGTTCCTTGCAGATTATCTTACTAACTACAGATAGGAAATACTAAGGTAAGGCTGAGGAGATGGCTCAGTGGAATGAGCGCTTCCCTGGCAAGCGCAAGGGCTTGAGTTCAATCCCCAGTTCCTCAAAAAATAAATAAATAAATAAATACTAATGTAAAATCTGTAAAACTAGGCTTTGGGGTGAGACACTGGGAAATAAAATCTGGACTTTAGTACTGAGTTATACTACTAGCCCCTCCCTTTTTCTTTTTCCATTTTTAAATTTTTTTACTTGGACACAGGGTGGCATTATAATTTACTGTGTTGCATAGCCTGGGATTGAACATGTAATCTCCCTGCCTTAGCTTCCCAGAGTGCTGAGGTTATAAGTATATGCCACCATGCATGGCGACAAGATGATTTTTTAAAAAATAAATGCAATGGGAAATTAAAGAACCAAAATAAAAAATTTAGGAAGCAAACTAAATAAATCAGGAAACTGAGAAGTGGTAGTTGGAGAAAATATAAGAATTCTAGGCTTCTAAAAATTTCTAAAAGAAAGTTAAAACATAGAATTGCAGCATAATATAAAACAGTAATAATGCCACTTTCTTCATTTTTTTTTCATATTATTACCTTGTACTAAAAATATAATCAGAATGTAACCAAATCCTAAAATGAAAACTATCTTGTCTTCACTTTCTACAGCTGTATTGAGACAATTCCATGGAGAAATGTAAAAATAATACAGTCTTTACTTGTTTCTAAACAATAAGTTACTATATTTTCATATCTTTTCAAGCATCATAAAAATCATAGAAATAGACTTTCAGTAACACTATTCAGCTCAGCTTCTTTCTCAATGATTGGTAGCATTTATCCATTTCAGAAGCTGAAAGATACAGAACCTGCTGAATGTCAAAAGAGCCCATACCCACACATTTCATATTTGCACGTCAGAGTACCTGCCGGCTCTGTGAAAATCATCCACTGGCACCAGATGACAATTCTATATGGGAAGCATGTTCCTGCAACTGGTGAGATATGATTTCCAAAGCAGTCTTTGCTATGCCTTACCCACTGTATAGAAGGTGCTGCTCTAAAGTACATTTACAGATAACTCAGGACATATACAGTAATCAGAAACATCAGAGCCATGGTCCATGTATGACATAAAGAACCAATAACTGGAAAACATGTTTGTGCTAAAAAAAAAAATGTCTGGCACAAGAGCATCAATCAGCCAAATCATTATCTGAGGCATGAGAAGCAGTATAAATAATGCACAGAAATATACTAAGGTGATCAAGGGAAGCCCTTGAGCACTCTTTGTCTTAGAACGATAAGACACCATTTCAAGATAGGAAAAATGAATCTGACTCCACACATTTGCCACCACAGAGCTGCTGTCTACCACAAAACTTATGTATTTTTCCACTCCAGTTTCAAACTCCCAAGGTGACAGCAATTCTGTCACTTGCCTCAGGAGATGAGTCTATCATCGAGCACTGCCAGCAAGATGTTGCTGAGGAGAAGCCTAAATGTTTCCATTATTTTCATCCCATTACTCCTAGTTATCCCCTACTGGGCCATTCTAAATACTGTAATTTCACTCTCATCTGTTTTTATTTCTTTCAAATATTCACAGGCTATCATTATTTCCCCCTGTATTTATCCCTAAGCTCTTTTAATCTTTCTTCCTAAGAAAGCCTCTTTATCATGTCTTTGGTTCTAAAGACATAGCAGAGAGTATAAGGATGCCTTTCATTTTTCTTCATCGCATGGTAAAAAAAAAAATGACCCACTTACAAAAGTTCCTCAGGAGATAAATCACCTAGATCCAGAGGAACCAGAAGGTTTTGACAATGCATTATTTGCTCTGCCAGTGATGTTTGAATTTGAGGATGGTTCACACACAATTGGGCCCACTGGATCATTTGACACAGCCCATGATGCTGACAGTACCTCAAAGAAGCCCTTGCTGGCTGGCTTTGTTGATGCTCACCACAGCAGTTCTATGATCCAAGAAAGCTGCAGTAAAGTCATGAACGTCCAAGTGCATGCCAGCGAGAAATTCCTGAGATGTATCACTGATAAGAATTGAAAGTTTAATGGAAAATAGTTCAGTTTTAATTATTCAACTGTTTATCAAGTAGCCTCAACCAACAGTTACCCATAAAACATGCACTTTGAAGCTAGGAAGAATCCACTTTTCTCTTCTCATTTGGAATGCTCTAACACATGTGATGGAAAATGATAAACTAATGCTTTTCATGCTCACTGAACTAGAAGAGATCATTCCTCTTCAATTAGATACTGGGGCTTAGCTGAATATATAACAAGATGGTGTCAATGAAGTAGAGTTGACCGAATATTTTTTCCATCTTTATGTTTTTGTTCATTTGGGTCACAGAAATGTATCAGCTCGCATCATGATTTTCCTGAGTTTGTTCATGACCCACAATGTAGCAGAGGTTTTGTGAGCAAGCCATATTGAAAATCCCAGACCCATATCCTGAAAAGAAAAGTGATTTTCAGAATAAAATAGAAATCTCCTAAAAACATGATAAAAGACATATTCATCATCTTCAACTATTCCTCAGTGTTCTGTTATTCTAGACAGTGCTTGATGTCTGTCTTTGTTTCTATCTTTGTTTTTATTTTATATTTTATGCACTTATTTATCTAGTTTATACATTTGTTATTTTTCCTTTTGTC
>NW_004524945.1:640650-667410 GCF_000260255.1 Octodon degus | reverse complement strand
TTGAACTCAGGCCCTTGTGATTGCCAGGGAAATGCTTATTCCACTGAACTGTCTCCCTAGCCAATGCTATAGATATTCTCAAAAAAATTTTTTTAAACTGGATATTTGTGGGGGTTTTTTTGTTGTTGTTATTTACTCATTCATATGCCTATCCACCTTCATCAAGGAGCTTTGTATAAGTAACTCCCAAATCTCCATCTCTAAGCTCTAGATATGTAAGTCTGGCTGCTGGCTGGAAATCACCTGAAATTTTGAGAAATAACTTGAAACTAGGCTTTTTCAGCCAAATCAAATTTTCTTCTCTAGTTCTTTCTTTTTTTTTCTTTGCAGAACCAGGGATTGAACTCATCCCCTTGCACTTGCCAGGCAAGCACTTATTCTACTGAGCCATCTCCCCAGCTCTAACTTCTTTATTTTTGCTTACTGGATTCATCTTTCCATGTTACACTCAACATCACACTAAATTCTTATCTTCTTTTTTGATTTTTTTTTTTTTGGTGGTTCCAGGGATTGAATTCAGACCCTTGCCCTTGCCAGGGAAGCACTTATTCTACTAAGCCATCTCCCCAGCTCTGATATTTTCTTCTTTTCATACTAAAACAATTTAGTGCTCACTAATCCTAATTTTAAAAGTAACATTCTTCCCTACATTTTCAAAGGTCTAGTAAGACTTTTCATTACCATATGTGTTTGACAATTGTGAACTAAAAAAGATATTTAATTTCAAGATATTTTTCCCAGTACTAGAAATTGAACCCATCAGCATTCCACTACTGAGATCCATTCCTATTTTTTTCTTTAATTTTATGTTTTATTTTGAGGCAGTCTCCCTTATTTTCCCAGATGTCTCTCAAATTTGTGATCCTTGTGCCTCAGCGTCCCTAGTAACTGGGATTCTAACAATGCCCAGCTAAACTCAAACAGTTTTAATACCAAAATGTAGTTTGTGGATACAGTGTTCAGTGTTTACCAGAGTACACATACATTTTTTAATACACAACATGAAGGTGTAACTATCTACCTAGAATATTTACTTCTGAAGTACAATTGAGATTAAACTTTCCAGAATTCTCATCCTCCGACAAAATCGTCTAAGCTATAATACCAACAGGCTGACTTTATATTCTCTTCCTATATATGTGCTTTGTAGGCATTGTGGATGTTCATGTATCTCTATGTGTATTTGTGTATTTTGTTATCCAAGTTAATTTAAGACTCTCAATTTCTAAGATGTATGCTCTTTATTCTGAAGTTCATAAAATCTCCTCAAATGATGATGATGAAGAATCATCTGATAAAATAAACGAATTCATGATTTGCAGACATCATCTATCAGGAAACAGAGACAGGGGGATAACTGTGAGTTCAAGGTAAGCCTGAACTAAATAGTAAGACCCTTAGTTAATTATTAGTAAAAGGTCCTAGAAATATAATTAAATTCCTTTAACTAGATAAAATGTTTCTATTAAATAATAACAATAGCGATCAATATCCTAAAGGAGTGAATGTTAGAAGTATTTTCTTTAAATCAGAACTAAGAATGAATTCACACCATTCAGTTCAACAAGCTAGCAAAGTCAGACAGGAAAAGAAAACATTTAAGGAATAAAGATTTAAAAGGTAAAAATAAAACTTTCACTCCTTGAAGATGATATAAGAATCTTTATGGAAGCCAGGTTTGGTGGTGCATGCCTATAATCACTCAAGTGGCTGAGACAGGAGGACTGAGTTGGTTAGAGGCCAGTCTGGACTATGTAGTGAATTCAAGGCCAGCCTGAACTCCGTAGTGAGACTGTCTCAAAAACTAATACTAGGCCTTCTGGAAAATCCAGGAATAATCTCCAGCATGGAGGTAAAGGGGTACTTCACAGAGAAATAAACATGTATGCTAGCAAAAACATGAATAGGTGTCCAAATAGTCATAGGTGGAATAGCATAATCATGATTAGGGATATTTAATGCAAATCCTATGGATAAAAGATGAAAAATTAAATACCAAATGTTGAAAAGAACATAAACACCAGGGAGATGAATTATTCCTTGGTGATAAATGTATAAGTTAGAACCATCACTTTGTAAAACAGTTGAGAACAATTTTACAAATTTAAACCTTCACATATCCTCAGAACAAGGAATGCTGCTGTAAGGACATATCCAGGAGACACTCGTACATGCACAGAATGTATATGTACAGGAATGTACAAAATTACCACATTAGAGCAACCTAAACTTTTAATGAAATTGGAATATATCAAGTGTCACACATTTGCAATGTGTATAGCAATCTATATTCTTAAAAAACGGTAGTTACAAGCAATAATATGGGGAAATACTAACACTGCAGTTGTAAATAAAAAGTTCAGCTCTAGAAAGATTTTGTAGCCTAACTCTTTCTTTAAAGATATGTTTACTAAGCATAGAAAAGACAAAAGTTGTGAATGAACTGGGTGGTATAGTGAGGGGAGAAGACACAGGATAAACAATTTGTTAGGGTAGCTCTTCCCACCTTACTTAGGATAATACTTCAATACTTTATGTTCATTGTAGAAAACTTCAAGGAAATTCCTCAAAAAAATCCAGAATTATAATGTGGTCAAGCAATTCTCCTTCTGGATATTTGCTCCAAAGATTTAAAATCAACATATCAAGATGTGTGTACTCCTATGTCCACTGAAGCACGATTCATAGTAGCTAACTTGTGCATTAATTGTGCATTCATTGATAAATGAATGGATAATAATGTTGTGTTAGGCTTCCTGCTTGACCACAGGGGACACTGAAGCTGTTTGCAAAGAAAGGATGGACAAAACTGAGACATCACCAAAAATGCAGGGCCCGGGAGACAGAGTGAAGTGAACTGGGTAGAGCAAAGAGCAGATCTTGTGGCAGAACTGGGAGCAGGGGCCTAAGGTGGGGAAACAGTAGAGCCCTGCCAGCACTCAGAGCACAGGGGACTCCTGAGCAGAGCATCCTTCATACGTTTTTTGGTTTTGCATTTTCTTTATTCTCCTTTTCCTTTTGCTTTGTTGACTGGTAGGCTTTCATGTGTATCTGTGCTTGGCTGAACTATGTGCATGAATTTTCTACTCTTGCTTAATATCCTACATAGTTAAGACACATATGCCCAATTCAAAGGCTGCTTCTCAGTTACCTAAACTTGCTTGGCTGAAAATGCAACAATTGGGTAAAATATTCATGTTTCTTTGCTTGCCTCCCATGTATAGTTTTATGCTTTCATTATTTTGTCCCTTCCTATGTTCTCCTATTTCATATAGTTCTTTTATTTTAAAACTTTTATTTACTTTTGTATTTCTTCTCTTTTTCCATCTACTCCTGTTGTTTATATATAAACTACTAAGACTAATACAAATACTATAGTACATTAAATCACAATCCTTATCCAGGATTGTTTCCTTGGACCTATCAAATTAGAATTTTGCTAGGTATTAATGGGATTCCACATCCCTCACCATCTCTCACTATCTACTTGCTGTCCCCTTCCAGGGGTTTTCCTCATTTCCTCTCTGGCATCCTCCCTACTTCTCACCCCACTCTCTTCTTTTCATGTGTATAAGTGCTATTATACAAACTTTAATTTTTCATTGTTTCTATTTCAGAGCATGTGTGAGGACCTTACATTTATGAACAACTCATGAATGCTAACTGTCCTTTGTATTTTTACAGCATTTTACATTGACCTGCCAGGTTCTCCTTAACCAAAAGTCATTGCTGAAATGTTCTAACATGTGATTTTTGCTATAATTTATACATTGGATCTAATCTCCATAAAGACTTCTTACAGTCCCTTTAAAAAATACTCTTTTTCTCTTTTCCCTCTGCACTACATATATCTTCCCAAATCTCCTTAATATCTCCCCATCTTTCTAGATATAAAAAATCATGAAAAACTATCTTATCTATTTATTTTGCCTTATTTTATTTCTTTTTGGATCCCTGTTGTTCCTATTTTTTCTTCTTTTATTTATATTTTAATTCTATTTTTTCCTTTGTTTTTTCTAATATCCAAGTCTTTTCTCTATGAGTACTAATCCCTTGTATTCCTGGGCTATTGAAACAGTAAGAAAGTTGTTCAATGAGTTTTAAATTAAATATTGATATGTGACTGCTATATATTTAAATGCTTGATTTCTCCTTACAGTTGAATTCTAGGGAGAAATAGTATACATTAATTCCATCAAGTAGGTGCTTGCACACTGAGTCACAGGAAGAAATCCATTTACTAAAGATATTTCTATGGTGGTGACAAAGCTTCCTAGCCCAAGTGATCTATAACATTTAGAACAAAACACAGGAATCATGAGGGAATAAAGGCAATAATTTTCAGGCAATGAACTCAAAACCTAAATAGCTAAAATGTTTGAAGTTATCAAAGGAAAAACAAGGAAGTACATGAAGAAATTACTAAGGTGTTCAGTGAGCTAAAGAAAACATAAATAAACCAATAAATGATTTAATTAGTAAGATGTTTAGTGAGTTTAAAGAAAACACAAATGGCTGACTGAATGAAAGATGATAAAGGCAGCATAGAATATAGACAAGCATTTTAGTAAAGAATTAGAGGTTATGAAAGGAATCATTAGAAATCCTGGAAATAAAAAAACATAATTGAAGTCATGCCATAGGACTTGGGAGTAAAAATAATAAAGTATATCATTTATTCAAAGATATTCCAAAAACAGCAAAAATTCATGGGATGCTGAATCAAAAGCTCTTAGGTGGTGCTAGGGAGACGAAATTAAGAACTATAGTTGTACACAAGAACCAGAGAAAAAGAAAACTAATAAAACATTATCCATCAAAATCATTGCAGAAATATTTCCAAATCCAGAGATTCAAATTAATAGCCAAATAAATGAGTCATATAGAACGCAAATAGACATGATCCAGAGCGAACTCTCTGCTACACCACAGTCAATAGCCTAAAAATTTAGAACAAAAAGAAAATACTAAAAGCCTTCAGAGTCTAGAAGTAAAGGATAAATTTCTAGACACATATGACTTAGCAAAACTGAGGCAAGATGTAAAAATGCTGGCTAGATCAATAACAGACAACAAAATTGAAGCAGTAATAAAAACCTTATCAATCAAGGAAATCCCAGGACTTGATAAAGTCCCTGCTGAAAATTACCAGCACTTCAAATGATAACTAAAGTTAATATTTCTCAAGCTCTTCAGTGAACTTGAAAGGGATAGAAAGTTGCCAAACTGATTTCTTAATAGAATATCAGGGTATTTCTAGCAATAGCATGATACCAAAGCTGGACAAAGACTAAATGAAAGGAAAACCACAGGCCAATATCCTTAATGAACAGAGATGCAAAAAAATCCTAAACAAAATACCTAAGAGCAAAATGCAAAAAATTATTAAAATATCATACACCTTGACCAACCTGGCAGTATCTCATGTATGTAAGGATTGTATAACATGCAAAAATTAATAAAGCTAATAAACCACAAATAGAATTAAGGATCATTCAGTCATTCTCAATACATTAAAAAAGAGCCTTTAACAAAATTCAGTATCACTTCATGACAAAAACCCTGAGAATAACATATATAGAAGGAATTTGCCTCAAAGTGATAAAAGCCATTCATGACAAACTACTGCCCAAATCATGCAAAATGAGGAAAAATTGAAAGTGTTCCATCTAAAGTCAGAAAGGACAACAGTATCAATTTGCACCAACCCAGTTCAACATAGTACAACACACTTTACCCAGAGCAATCAGGTAGGAGGAACAAATAAAAAAGAATACAAATAGGAAAGGGAGAAGTCAAACTACCTTTACGAAGATAATAGGATCCATTATGTAGAAGATGCAAAAATCTTTACAAAGAATATCCTGAAGCTAACATACAAACTCATGAAATTTGGAGGAAAAAATTAACTTAAAAAATCAATAGTCTTCCTGGATACTAATAATGAGTTTACTGGAAAAGAAATCATAAACACAACCCCATTCATGATAGCTTCAAAAATATTAATACCTGGGATACGACCTAACCATGCGGTGAAATGAAGCTATTACTAAAGGTGCAGCTCTCTGAAGAAAGACAATAAAGATGTCACTAGCAAATGGAAACAAAACATGTTCCTGGATAGACAGAAGAAATGATGTCATAATGACCATAACCACATCCAGCTATCTGATCTTTGTTAAGGAGACCAATAAAGGAGAAATAACCTCTTTAGCAAATAGTGCTGGGAAAACTGGCTATACATGCAGAAGAGTGAATATAGATCTATAACTTTCACCATGTATTTAAAAAAATCAAAATAAATCAAAGGCAAATATCTCAGTATTAAAGCAAAAACATTCCTGGAAGATAAAACAGGAAAGCTATTGAAGTTGTAGGCACAGGCAAGAACTTTCTCAAGAGAACCTCAACTCTACAAAAAATAACATCAAGAATCACTAAACGGCATTGCAGAATGGGGTCAAGAATCAACAAAAAGCTTTTGCAGAGGATAGGAAAACACAACAAAATAAAGAGTCAACTTAGAAAACATTATTTTTTCAGCTACACATCAGAGGACTACTGTCTAGAACATGCCAGGCAAGCAAAGGTCCTGAGTTTGATTCCTGGTACAAAAATTATCAAAATTGAGCAAGTGACATGAAGACAATTGTCAGAAAAAGAAGTGCAAATGGATAATAAATACATGAAAAAATATTCAACATCACTGGTTATTAAGCAATATATATCAATGAAAAAAAGCAGAAAGTGTAACACTTTTGGTTTTAAATTGACCTAACAGAGGTGTAGTAATACAAACAGCATAGTATTGGCATAAAATAGGCATGTATATTAATGGAATAGAGTAAAAGGCAGAGAGTATCATACTACTTTAGCTATGTAATCCTTGAAAAAGAAGGGATAAAGAGCAATTTGAATAAAAGATATCCTCTTTAATCGATGGTGCTAAGAATACTAGTTATCCATATACAGAGAATGGATGTAGACACAAATGTTTATCCTGATAGAAGATCAAATCAATAGGGACTAAAGACTTAGATATAAAAAAATCAGAAACACTGAATCTTCTGGAAGATAAAATAGCTAAAACTCTTGACGACATGGGTACAAGTAAAGAGTTCTTAAATACAACATCAACTGATAAGATATTGTATCAAGAATCAACAAACAACATTATATCAAATTCTTCTGCAAAGCAAAGGAAAAATGAAAAAAATAAAGAGGCCACCTACAGAAGGGAAGATATTTTTGCCAGGCACTTTTATGATAAAGAGCTACTATCTAGACTATGTAATAAATAAAATATATAGATCTCAAAAAACAAAAGATCCAGTTAAAAAGCCAGTTAAAATAAATACACTTTTTTTTTCTTTTCTTTCTTTTGTTTTTGAGGAACTGGGGATTGAACTCAGACTCTTGTGCTTGCCCCGGAAGTGGTTATTCTACTGAGCCATCTCCCCGGCCCCATAAATGCACTTCTTTTCTTTTTTCTTTTTTTTTTTTCAACAGATGCTTGTATTCCTGGCAGAATTATTTATAATAGCCAAAAGGGCAAAGCAAACACCTGAAGTGTTCATCAACAGATGGACTGATAAAGAAAATGTGGTGTGAACTACGGTGGGATGTTACTTAGCTTTATAAATTTTATGAAGTGGGACAATAGGGATAACCCTGAAGACATCATGCTAAGGTCAATCAATAAGCCAATCACAAAGAATAAGTACTGTAGGATCCCACTGACATGGACTACTAGAATAGTTCAATTCATGGACAGTGTAATTCAGGACAGGTAAGACAGTAGAAGTCAGCAGTCTGGAGGGGAGAGGGGATGAAGAATTAGTGTTGAGTGGGTACAGAGTTTCAGTTTGGGAAGGTGAGAAGCTGATGAGGGTGGATTATGATTATAGTTACACAAAAATGTGATTGTAATTAATATCATTGAACTGTGTTCCTAAAGATGGTTAAAATGGTAAATGTTCTGTTGTACATATCTAATTGAAATTTAGAAATGGCTTAACACTTTCCTGCAGCTCGAGGGACTGGTGGTACATGCATAACTGTCCCACTACTCTGCTTGTGCCATGGTGGTACAAACAGTTCTAATCACTTTTGTTGGACTTTTTACTTATAAAGTTAATTTAAAAAGTATATAAACGCACTGACTGTAATTAGTTGCTCAAATCTGAACACTTACTACCCAAATGTAAACATCAACACTTTATGCTAATCAAATTATAATCAAATTTATTTAATTAAATTAAAAGAAATTTATGCTCATGAATAGTTTATCAGTAATTCATTCTCTAAATTTTAACATGGAAATCTTACCTGCACTCCATTGCTGGTGTCTATAATATGCGCATAAAAACACTTCTTAAAGGAACAAGTACAAATGGCAGATAAACACATGAAAAGGTTAGCATCTTTTTTTTTTCCCCCAAAACCAGGGATTGAACTCAGGCCCTTGCACTTGCCAGAGAAGAGCTTATTCCACTGAGCCATCTCCCCAGCCCCATTGGTTAGCATCTTTGGTATTAGAGTAAATCAAAACAACACTGAAATTCAATCTTATTTGCTTTTAATGGCTATCATTAAACATTTAGAAAATAACAAATGAAGTAATAGAAATTTGACAATGGTTGTTATAATATATGATGCAATCTTTAAATCAGTTGCTCAGACTACCAGATATAAATGTGGAAGAGTCCTTAAAAAAGTAACGAAGAAGTTATAAAAAATTCAAGGGGCCAGGGAGATGGCTAATTGGAATAAGCGTTTCCCTGGCAAGTGCAAGGGCCTGAGTTCAATCCCTGGTTCCACCAAAAACAAAATTTAAAAAAATGAAAAGAAAGAAATTCAAAAGAGGTGCTGGCCAAATAGCTCAGTGGATTTAAGCACCTGCAAGTAGGCACAGGGGCCAGGAGTTTGATCCCCAGGCCTGCCATGCAGGCCCCACCCTTGGGGAGCGCTGAAGCTGCAATTGAGAATGGGCTTGGTGGCACGTGCCTGTAATCCCAGGTCTTGGAAGGCTGTAAATAGCAGAATCACTACCAGTCCAATCTAGTATTGAGACCCTGAACACCCCTTCTCTAAAATACAGAAAAGAAAGAAGAAAGAAAGAAAGAAAGAAAGAAAGAAAGAAAGAAAGAAAGAAAGAAAGAAAGAAATTCAAAAGAGATCTTTTTAAATTGCATACTTAAAAGAAAAAACAGCCAGCAAGTAGCAGAGACAGAATTTGAATCCAGAACTATTAAAACTAAAACATGGGTGATTGATAAAAATTAAAATGAGGTAGTACATAAAAAAGAACAAACATTCATGGGGAATAGTGGAAAGTAATACTTCTATATTGTTAATAGAAATAAAGACTGGTACAAAATCAATGTGAAGTTTTCTAAGAAATATGAAAACAAAAATTTTACTGGATCAGGTGTATCTCTCTTCAGTATCTTCCCTGGATTGTTAAAGATCTATTCCAGTTATCCATCGCATAACCATGATTATCACAGAGCAACTTAGTATTAAAGCATCCTGGATGGTCAAGGATGGGTGAGTGATAAAGAATACACCACACATATACACAATGGAGTGTTGCTCCATCATAAAGAAGGAGAAACTGGAGCCATCTGCAGGAAAAGAATGGATCTAAAGACCATAATGTTGAGCAGAATAAATGCAATAGAGAAGGCTCAGATATTGCGTGGTTTCTCTTATATGGGAAAATCAAAAAATACACAATTTAAAGAGAAAAGAAAGGATAGGGGCTAAGAAATAGAAAGGTCAGCTTTGGGGTGATACTAAAGGAAACTGGAGGAAGATAGTACAAATGAAAGTATATGTATCATAAATATGTAATAATCAATTTTTAAAAACATGATATTTATACACAGTGGAAAAATATCCTGTCTTTAAAAAGAAGGAAATTTTTTTCACGTTAGACAACGTAGTTGAAATTTAAGAATGTTATGCTAAGTGAAATGGGCCAAGAATAGAAAGTTAAATACTACATATGTTTATTATGGATGAAATCTAAAATGTCATATTCATAAAATTAGAACGTGAAATTGTAATTGTACAGACTTAGCAGTGTTTGCAGCCACAGGAGAAAATGGAACAAAATGTTAGGAGGAACATATTTTGGGTTGTTTCAGTGACTATTGTACTACACAAAGATCTTTATGTTTTAAAATTGCTGAAAGAGCAAATTTCAAATATTAACACAAAAATGTGAGTACTTGAGTAATGGATACATTAAGTTGGTGTGATTATTTTGCATTGTGTTAAATCATAATATCATATAAATACACACAATTACAAATTATATATTTATAGTACAAAAGATATGAAATCAATATATTAAATAAAATCATGTGATGTTCATATACAATTGGCTTTCCTTAGGTATTTTCTCCATTTTTTTATTCCACCAAATATTTCATATAATCAGAATTTTGCAAAAGCTAGCTGGGTATATTAGAAATAAATAACATTATTCTGACTTTAAGAGCTCAAAGGCTTTCAAGAAAATAAATACAAGGCTTAAAATAGAAATTACACTACATCAAAGAAATTCAGGAACCATTTGCCTTCGAATGTGATTCTTGATTGTTCCTTGGAGTTTCTATAGATGATGACAATGACAAACTCAAGTGCCACACAGAACTTGTACATAATAAATACTTTGTATTTCATCATTATCCCGTACCAGTTAGAAGATGAAGGAAATGTAAGAAGAGGAAACTACTAATTGCTTGGGGAGGGTCAATAACAAAGCATTTTGGCCATGATATGCTTCCTTCATGAGCAACACAGCAGGCTGGGACCCTCACAGAACATCTATAGGAAGCTGTCCCTTTGTGAAGTTCCAAAGAGCACATGGCATTTTTCAAAGTCTGAGAGAGAATGCTTTAGAAAAACAATGATGAATTCTGGGCAGTCCCAGAAGCACAAGAGTTTAACTGTACCAATCTTCTTATAGGCACAACTAAAATGTACGAAAAGAAAATGGTTGTAAGTTTTAATTTGTAACGACTCCCACTTACTAAGCACTTAGAGGAGCTAAGTGCTGTACTCATGCGTTATATACAATATTTTATTTAGCCTCCAATACTATTACATAGTTTCTATGGCTTACTCTGTTCTATAAAATAAGAAAATTAAGGCTAAGAAAAAGGAAATGAAACACACTTAGTATAAATTGAAGATAGCAATCAAGACAACTTCTGTGACCCCAGAAATATTACAGCGGTGGTTTCAAGCTTTGAACATTTAAAACACTCTTCTAGCAGAGGTAAACAGGCACAGAGGTAACACACAAACTGACAAACACTGGCGTATTCCTACTAGCTATTAATATGTAACAAATTAGATATCAGCTATTGATATGTAACACTTAGGGACTGAAATTGTGCTTTTGTGCAGAAACCTGTGGACTAAGAATTTGGGAAGGAAAGGAATTTACGGGGTAGTTTAAATCTGAATTGGCTGGTTTCAGTGAGAGAAGCTGGTTGTGGTGGATTGCCAACTGATGGTCTGCATCTTGAGCATTGCTTCCTGGCTCCAGAGGGGTGCAATATGGTACCTTGCTTTGTCTTCTGAAGAAGCTTGCTATATTGGCTTTCCTGATGGGAACTCGGCTGTCTGCATCCCAGGAGGAACTCGGGACCTCACTATTGCTGAGGATGGCCATGGTACTTTTGGGTGAGCTCTGGTTCTTATTTTGAGCATTGCTTCCTGGATCCATTTCAGATCCCTCAGCCTGTTAGCACAGGTACCTCACCCCATTGGCACAGATGTTTTAGCTTCTGCCTCTGACCTTTAGGCCTTCCCAGTGCAGATGCATGAAACAGACCTGCATGAGGCATTGTTAAGGGTTCTAGGCCTCCAGATGAACTGGTCTTTAATGTGTGGACAGATTTCCACACATATACAATCTTTGTATATGACTCTTGGGTAACTACTGTAAAATAATCTTATAATTAAGTGTCCTGTATTGTGTTGTTTCCCCTTGAAAGCCCTGGACAAAAAGACTGGGGAAAGGAGGAACCAGGCCCACCTCTGCATTCATACCCGTGACACTCCGAGTGGCCTCTGTCTGTGTGACTGCATCTCCTATTGTTCAAGGCTTCCTCAGCACACTAAAGTCATACCAGTTCACTGGTAACTGAAACATAAAGATAAAGACTCTAGGACAGCTAATGGCAATGTTCATAGTAGATGCTGCAATCTACTTTACTGAGACCTATCAGTCAAAGCTAAACAGAATGGCCAAGAATCAGGGAGGTGGAGAAAGTAGCTTGGTTTTTTTTTATTAGAAAGTGGCAAGGCTGAACTGCAGAACAGCAAGAGAAGTGGGAAACATAGGGCTCACTTTGAATAGCACAATGTGCCCTATAGTCTAACTAGCAGTCAGTGTAGCAGGCCAGGTGGGAAATGAAGACAGTAGGAAAAGATTATCACATTGAAAACAAAAGTTTTTCTGCCCATATATACCTACTATCTGAGAGCTAAGCAATACCCAATGTAAACAAGTACGAAGGAAGAAATAAGACAGATTAAAAAGCAGAACATCTACGTGAATACTGTCTGAATCAAAATGGAGACAATTTTGTCACCCTTAACAAAAAATAGAGCCAACATTATGAAGGCTGAGCTCTGTGAGACAACTACCTGATGATAACTACAATGTGAGATTCTGCCAGAACCACAAACCTGAACAAAGGCCACTACAACACTACACAAATACACCTGCAAGAACATCGGCCCAACAGCTGTCTGTTCAACTTTAGACTGGTGCCTGCCACTCATATTGTAAATCCTTGAAGACCAGGATTGTTATTTCATTTTGGCTTTTAATTTGCCTTTATCTGAGCCTCCGAATATGTTCACTACTTACCATGGCAAGAGTATTTCCACTGCAGTGTTGTGCTGTTCTGAGATAAGCATCATCATTCTCCAGAGACTCTCTGTTCTTTACGTAGGGTGGCTGATATGGATTAGAAACAGAGCAAGAATAAAATCACTAGAATACCCTAACATAGTTATTCCTTTGTGTCCTTTAAAGGACTGGTTCCACGACCACCTCCCAAACAGCAAATTTGTGGATTCTCACATCTCTTACCTAAATTGGTACAGTATTTGTGTATAAGCTACACAAATATTCTAATGCTTAACTCATCTCTAGATTATTTATAAACCTAATTCAATAAAAATGCTTTGCAAATAATTGTTTTCTGTACTGTTTAAGGAATAATAGTAAGAAAAATCTGCTCTATTCAGGTTCATTTTAAAAATAGCTTTGGTCTATAATTAGATGAGCCCATAGATACAGAAACTGGGCTGGTACTGGGGATACAAAGATTATGAAACACAATCCTCAACAGCAAAATGTTTGAAGTTCAAAGGAAGATCTTTTAATAAATATTCTTTACTGATATGTAGTGGAGGCAGACAATGTAAAGATAGGGAAAAAGAGGAAGTAAAATAATCAGAGCAAAGAAAATTTGTGTTTAAAAAAAGCTAGAGTAGAAGATGAGTTTAATATTTATTTATGAACTGGGGTATTTTGCTAAATCCCCATCAGAATTAATTTCAATTTAAATATTTCTATATCACAAATTCAGGCTTGGGCAACACATGGCATTTAGAGCACCACTCATTCTTCCAATTCCTGGTAGATCACAGCATAATTTCACATGGAGGCCACCTATGGCTTCAATAGCTTTTCAATATCACCCTCCAGGAAGCCACTACCAATCTATTCAGTTGCTTTACAAAAAGCAGATTATTTTATCATCATGTCAATGTGCAGACTTTCTCAAGTAATGCCTTTTATTCCACTCTTCTGAGATGACTACTCAACACATGTAAATATAGGTAATCATTCAGTTAGGATACTGGTACTTCCAATAAAATCACCTGAATTAAACAACAACAAAAAAAAACCTTATTGCCTAACTTCACTGCAAGCCAATTAAATAGAAATCTCTAGAGAGAAACAGCATTTTTCTTAAAAGTCTTTATGGGATTACAGTTTTCAGCCAAGTTTGGCAATCATTGTGCCTAAACAAAGAATGCATCATTGAATTTCTGGGTACAAAGACACTAATTATATAGCACACTCCCAAAGGAGGGCATCTGCTGATTAAGATGGTATCAGTTATCTGGGTCTTACAGCCAGTTGGTTCAAATGTCCAACTGATGCTCAGGTATAGTATATTTCACATTGCACCCAAGCTTATATACTGATATAAACCTCAGACTTAACTATCACATTGCAATCATAATTTTACTGGGTGCATCATTCTGTTCATTTTCCATTGCATAGTGGCAGAATAGGACAGCAAGCCTTTTAGGACTCTTCTAATGATAAGAACAGGAGTGCAAGGCAGTTTTGTCTCACATACTTACTTGAAATATTGGCATTGTTAGAATAAGCCACCAAAACAAAACACCAGAGATAATAATAAATGCCCCTATCAAAAAAGAATTTATCATATCAAAATTAATTGCTTTCAGCCAGTAACAATACCACTCTTTGGTTGTCAAGTTAACTCAGTTTCAATTTTACTGAGCCACTCTATCATCTGAACCAGAGTAACAGACAGAGATGAATTAAGGTGATACGGAGGCTGTGTGCACGGTGTGCCCTGGGTAAGAATTGATGCTAGGGAATGTTTCTTCATTTTCATTGTGCTATCTCTCTCTCTCTTTTGAGAATCATCTTTCTTAATTGAAATGATGAAAGTGTCATCCAATGTATCTTTTTCTATTTCTGTGATGTACATTTTCTTTTTTAAAAACTGTGAAAAGGAGTGTCCAAGGCAACTATTGTGGGGTCTGCTTCCATCCAATAAGAGGGTCTTTCCCATACCTTCTCAAGAAATCCAGGGCCATTTTAGCAAATACTGGAAATAGGGCCCTGTTTTATTCTTTATAACATTAGAAAACTTTCAGTCTGTACACAAAAATGTCCTAGGTCTCCTTTTATGTAAAGTGAGCAAAACAAGGGCTAAAAAATTTGTAGAAAGTTCTGCTTCACATTAGCTGAGACAGATTCAGCAGTCATTTCATGAAAGCACAGATGTCAGGGCACCCTCCTGGGCCAGTGGGATATGACAAAGAATAAGACATGGTCCCTCTACGCAAGACAATTATCTTACCACTTGATAAATCTGATGACAGTCACCCTGTGAAGGACAAAAATGAGTAAGGCTGAGGAGATATTGGAGATTCCCTGCCCCACGGTGCTGCTCACTAGCAGCAGGCTGCATTGCAAGATGACTGCCCGTACCTCTCAATATATAGGCACTTGCACTTTATCTCTACAAGCAAGAAATGAGCACTTTGAGAATAGCCTAATTTCTTCTGCAACTTCAGTATATTCTGGAGCCCTCCTGTGGGTCAGTCTCTGTACAGAATTGGCTTTGAGAATCTCTTAGTAGTATAGGAGCAGACAAAATTAAGAAATCCCATCTTAGTCCATTCAAAAATACCATGGATGGGATGGCTTATACAATACAAACACTTACATGTTCTACTTTTGGAGACATCAAATTTCAAAATCAAGCCATTTTCTGACTCTGTAACTGGTGGGGACTCATTTACATATGTGGTGCCTTAAAATTAGGAAGGATAGTTCTCTGGGTTCTCTTTTGTAATGACTGGGTAGGGTCCCCACCTTTGTGATTTAACCACTTTGCAAAGGTCTCACTTTCAAATACCACCACATATGAAAGGGAGGATTAGAAACATTCAGTTTGTTGCCAGTTTCATTCTTTATCTGGGTCTTTCCAAGATCATTAAAAGAGCCACACCAAAACCCACAATATTTCTTCATGTCTGTCTATTGTGCCTCCCCAGGGTCTCACAACTCACCACTGCCCCAACACTAAAGACAGCTTATTTCCCTTTTCTGTCTTTCTCTCTCTCTCATCTATTTTCCTCTAGTTTTTCTGTACATTGTTATTTTCCTTCCAATTCTTTATCGTTCTCAAAATTACTTTAAACTACAAAGCAGAGAAACTTCCCTTTCTGTTATGCCTCTCTAGGATTGTCATTCTTATCTAACTAGTCTCTTGCTTCTGTTTGATGAAAATTGTGTGCACAGAGCAGGCAGATACAAGTGAGAATAAAAAAAGAAGTCCTGGGACTCTTGCACTTTGAATCCTAGAAGCTCCGGACCATACTTCTCAAAATCTGGTCTTAAGGTCACCTAAATGCAAGAACTTTGCATTTGAAGTAAGTTTTAAATAACTTCGCTAAACAAAAAATAAATAAATAAATAAATAAATAACTTCTCTGCCTGCTGATTCATAATCTTTTAGGGAGGAGTTTAATAATCTGTACTTTAATATATACCCAAAAGGGTTTTTATAAGAAATTGAAAATCACTACTTCTGTAATTTAAAGATGTACGAAGATGACTGAGGGATGCACTTTCTAGGGAAATTGATGGATAACAACTTTGAGTAAAGTCTAGAAGGGCGTGTAAGATATAAATAAGTGGAAGATGTAAAAAGTGTGAATGTATGTCAGGAAAGTTCATGAACATAGGAGATTATAGTACAGGGGTAAGTTTGAGTAAATTATGCATGTGTACTTGCCTATGATGTAGAGGTAGAAAAAGATTCCTCACAATAGAGAGTACTGCTTATTGCTTTTTAATTGTCCACTCTTTTCCATAGGGATGTTTATCAACAATTCTCACACATAAACTTGTACACAATTATTCTGCTTTGTGATATTTGTTCATTGCTTGATAATGATTTCCACTGATTCATTTATATTTTCAATTACATATGACTAAAGTTCTAGGTTAGTAATAACAATCAATATTTTTTTCAATCCAGAATCTGTGATGGACTTTTACAAGCATGTTCTCCACCATGGTGACACTAAGTCAACCTTTGCTAGTGTGAAGACTCTTTGTTTAAACTCTCTTGAATACTACTGCCAAGACCAGCTACAACAATATGAAATACTTGAAAATATACTCAGAGAATATGTGGGCTTCACAGAATTAAATAAAAATTATGAGAAAGTGTATAAGAAGATGGTCTTTGTGTCGTACAAACTATCTTTGAGCCCCAGCGATAAGATAAGGCCATTTATGTTTCTAAGCCCTAGTCTCCTTTTGAGTCAAATAAAATGAAAATAACACCATAATGTAGCACATTGCTTAACTGAGATATTTTATGTACTATACTTACCAAAACGTCTGACTCATGATAGTCAACAAGTAGTAGTTTTCGTTACTTACCCTACTATCTGGGCCTTAATATATTAATCAATATTAGTGTAACCAACCAAGGTGTTGAGATTTTAGGTAGCATGTATGTGGGGGTGGTGGGAATGAACACATTATCTAAAATCAGGTTATTGAATTTCATATCCCTCCAGACTTCTCTAATATCATCTCAGTGACCTTCTTAAGGTCTTTTCCCCTCTTTTTTCCTCAGTATTTTTCCTGATTTTTTCTCTTTTTTCCTCAGTTTTTCCACTTTTTCTTCAGAGAGGGTCTCACCAGGTAGTTCAGGCTGCTTCTGAACTCACTAGGTAGGCCAGGTTGGCCTCAAATTTGTGGTAATATTCCTGCCTCAGCCTCCTTAGTGCTAGGATTATAAGCATGTCCCACCATCCTTGGCTTTTCAATTTCCACATAGGAAAAGTAATAGTAATTTTATAAGCTCATTGAAAAATTTTAATTAGATAATCTATAGAATATATTTTTGAGAAATGCTTACATAATTGTTATTGTCATCATATAAACAGAAGTCAAATGATATACTCTCTATTTTGCACTGTGTTCTGTTGGGGAAGGTGTACAAATATAATTTAATCTTATAAAAGAAGACACACAAATACAGAATGAAAACATGATATAGATTTATTAATTTATTAATCATGGAATCAGTATAAGTTAAGTTGTTCCAATGTGATGTGCTGATATTTATGAAACATAAAATTTAAAAAATAAACACATAATTTTAAAAAATCAATGTTAGAATCAGATTGTTAGGAGAACTGATTAATGTCCTATAGAACAATAAACCATAATCTATTTAGGCTTTGTTATTCCTATTAAACTAAAACTTGTAAGGAAAGATATAACTTGACAGTGTCAGGGTCTACAAAATCAGTAAATGTCATAATGAAATACTGGTATATTTTCCTGAGATATCAAATAATTATTGATTTACTCTATTAAATAATATAGTCCTAATTCTGTCAATTTTAAATTTTGAGAAAAATATTTTCATAAATATAAGGCAGAGTTACTTGTAACTAGCTTAAATATCTGTGATGTAGGAATGCTTTCTTCTCTATTTTGAATATCATTAGAAGCATTTGTGCAATAACATTTATAAATATGTATTACGGGTTTCCAGCAAGATGTTCCATAAGAAGATAAAGAAAAATCTGTGTTCTTGAAAAATTCATAGACAAGTGGATAGCCTCAATAGACTCTTTTAGATTGATGAACTACATGTGCATTATATTTATAAAAGTAAAAGTCCAAATTCTAATTGTGCTGGAATACTCCGGCTATGTTGTATGGGCCAACTTCTTTTTACATGTACTTACCTCCACCATAAAAGGAAAACAATAACTGCATCTTATAAACACATAATAATATTAAAGAAGCTAATATCTAGATAAGTGCCTAGCACACAGCAAGTACATAATCACTATTACTATAATAAAGTCCTGAAAACTATTTAACTGTGTTTCAAAGACAAAACTTGCCTGATCTGAAAATTGTAACAATAGATATATGCCATGCCTAGCCCATGGGGGATGCTCAAATTCTTAATGAATGAAACAATAAAAGAATGAGTGAATGCTGATTTTTTAATCATACTTACAAATAAAGTAGTTTGTCTCCCCAGATACTAAGTGAAAGTCAAAATATCTTCATGGTTTTTTTGCAACCATATCTTCAAATAAGTCAACACAGTTAATGTACTCATAGAGTTAGCAACCTGTGACTTGCAAAATATCATTGAAAACTGAGCACAAAATTACTGAGCTGAGACTTCAGTATAAAAAATGGAGATACTAAGTAAAATTGTTCTCTAAAGTTTGTTTATTTTTCAGTCCATTGTTTGTCTATAACCTTCTTATCTCCATTCCAATTATCAGCTAAAACTAGATTCCCTAAAACAATCCATTTGGCTTTTAAACTACAGGAGCTTGAGTCTGCAGAGCTTATGTAGCTCTCATTCGTGGTGTATGCTATTATAAATGCTTCCCAAAGAGTCACATAAATCCTTGGTTTCCAGGTATTTCTATTCCTTCCAAAGTTTCTCAAAACTCTATATTGTCAGTAGAAATACTTAGGCATAAGTGTTCTGATGAAAGGACCAATGATTTTGAGTCAGAACATATTAGAATATGACTACAGAAAGCAGAATTCACATTTTTGCCATTTAGGATTCTCCCATAACAACTACACAAAGTACCTGAATCCAGTTTTCTTATTGAATACTACAGTGGAAAAAAGACTAGTTATTTTTCAAGGCTACCACATATATGCTATAATTTCTTAGAATATCTACTACTTTTTTATTATAGTGATTTTCGATAATTCTTTCTTGGTTGTTTCAGTAGGTCATGAGCTGATATAAGAAATCCTACTTATTTTTTATAGCCCCAAACCTTAAAATAATAGACAGAGCACATGCAATAGCTGAACTACACAATCTGCTTTTATGTAGTTCATAAAAGCAGAGTTTAGCAGGTATACACACTTGTGGCACAAAGTTTAGCAGATATACACACTTGTGGCACAAATACAGGAAGGGGTGATCCCTGGTGGGTCCCAGACTGGTTAGGTTCTTAGTTCCTTAGATCCATAGGTCCATTCCTAAGGATCTCTTTCTTTCATTTAGGACTCATTAGAAATTTTCCTATATTTTAATATTTGTTCAAGCCTGTAATACTTGACACAGTTCCTGCCTATTGTGATGTCCCTAAAGGTCTATAAAGATGCCACATTAGGGCCTCACCATATCCTATGCTGAATTATTTTACATGCGCTGATTGTGTGCCCCATCATGATTTCATCATGATCTTCTAGCTATTTGTATATTTCATGATGCTCAGCTCAATGCATAGAATGAGAAGTCAAGAAATTTTGCAAATAGAAAGTGCTCACATTATAAACCAAGGACTTCCAGCCTTTACAATGGAAAGTGTTTTGTGTCAAATTGAAATCTCAAACATGTGTCCCCCTAGAATATTTGATCATGACCATAAAGCCAGTTTTCATTCTTTCCATTTGCAAAGTCTTAAGAAACTAGTAACTGGTTCAAAACCATTAACTCCTAGCTTAATGCTAAAATAAAAGTAATACTACATTTTAAAATCTGTACCTCCTCTTCCTCCTCCCACACAGGGTTATCGCTTATTAAGGTATAAGTAATTGAAAAACTAGTCTGTTTCTTCCTGTCCTCTATTTTTTTCAGACTTCTAATTTGGAAGAATATTGTTTAGCACTAGCTTAAAAGATATAAAATAACATTATTATGCTTTACAAAGGAGGGAAATTTGAGTGATAGGTCCCTTTGTCTCTTCTGAAAGCTTCCTTACTTCTAATTCATTTATAGAATAACCATATTTCTTTGCTTTCTGCCCTGCTCCTCTCATTCTTGCTGTCTTCCCTCTGAATCTTCATGACAATAATTCTTAACTAGTTAAGAGCAAACAGTCCCAATGAGAATTTTTGAACCAAAGAGGATTAAATATCAATTAAAATATAAGAAAATAATGCTAATATTTATATAACAACTGTTTGCAGATGTCTTCTTGGAGGTTTTGAGACCCTGTAACTGATATGAAAGTCATTACACATCAGCAAGTACAGGAAAGCACATCACTCCATTCCATTAACAATATATGAGAGCACTAAGCCATAAGTCAAAAATAGAAAACATCTTCCAGTAATATGTTCATCTGGGCCACAGTTGATATCACCCACAGTATCCCTGAAATGGAATAAAAAGAAAAAATCACCATCACTTTACTATCTTCAAATAAAGTAGAAAAAAAAGCCTTATAGTATTCAAATATAAACCTACAAATGCACAGTGAGGTCTAGAAGAGAATACACCCTTCAAGGGAAAAATGCTGCTGCTGTTCCTGTTGCTGTTGCTTCAAAAGTTGTGAAGATGGAAATATCTGGTTTGATTTATTACACAGCCTCTTTTCCTAACAGCAAATAAAATGCACATTTTGATATACCTCCCTTAATCTTACCATCTGCACTTTGGAAAATTCCAAGAAGAAAAAGCCATTAGTGTAATCAAATAATTATGTAGAAGTAAATGGCATTGCTTACAGACAAACAAAAAGACAAATGTGTGCTTGTAATAACCAACCTGCATAGGAGAAAGCAATAGTGGAAGAAGATTGAGAAGGATGTGTAGGAAAGCAGGGAAAGAAGACAACCTTTATAAGAGATAGAGTTGCCAGGTGGGCACACAGGGCAGATGCACAAGAGAGATGACAATTGGTGTAGACATGAATATAAGAAATAAGTTACAGAAGAAGGTAAGAAAAAAAGCTGAAAAATACATTGTGGGGAATTAATCAGATAAATTGCAATGAATTTTTTTTAATTTCATGTATTTGGTACAGGGTTTCACTAATAACCATGGACTGCTAGTGACCCTCCTATTTTCAGCCTCCCCAGCACTGGGATTGCATGCATGTGCCACCATGCCTACTCTTGGTGTTTAGCTTAGTGTGCCTGGGGCAGGGACGGCATGGCATGTTATGCCAGGAATCAAGTCAGGGTCCTTGCGCTTGTCTAGGCAGGCTCTTAGACCTCTGAGCTATTTCCAGAGCCCTAAATTGGAACAAATTTAGATCAGCTAACTTCAGAATTTAACAGGGTTCTACTTTCTAATAATCTTGGTAGCATTTCTTTTGTGGAGTCCTTTGGAGCCAGATATTCTTATACTTGATTTTCCATTGTCTCCAGGATGCGAATTTACAACTCCTCCCCATTTTCAGAAGGCTTCTGGGCTTGAGTCCACATACAAACCCATATTTACTAGAGGGCACTTAGAACAGGACACATTTTTCCCCTTATTAAGGGAGGATGAAAACTGCTACCTCTAAATTCATGGTCCAAGATTCTTCAGATTCCCACATGGTTTGCTTTAAAGGATGAGGATCATGCAGATTGGAGGACAAAGTTTTTTTCAAGGTTTCCAAACCAATATTAAGTGGGCTCTGTTCTTCTGTGAAGAAAGAATATCTGTAACAACATAAGATTTATTTCATAAATATCTGTTTTTGCCTTCTGTTCTAAGAAGGAAATTGCCTAAGTGAAACTATAAGTTTTGATGCATGCTCTGTGGCCAATAAAGTAAGCTAATGTATTTTGCTTTAAGGCAAGCGCTCCCTGTTTCTTCCATGTTGCACCTGGACACAAAAACATCATAGAAATATTAACAAAAATATCTGAGCTAGGCATGGTGGATCATGCCTGTAATCCCAGCACTCTGGGATGGTAAGGCAGGAAAATCTCTAGTTCAAATCCAGCCTGGGCAATTTAGCAAATGACTGAAACAATATAATACATTTTAAGAAAGGCTCAAGACACAGCCCAATGAAAAGGCCCTGAGTTCAATCCCTAATAGATCCTCCTTTCCCAAATAGAGTAGATGAATAAATGTGCCAGAAATGAGAGAAAGAAGTCAAAAGGTAGGAGAGAAGAAAGAGGAAGATATAAGAAGAGCAAAAATCAGAAGTGTAATAAAGACAGCCTTTAGGGATACAGAAAAAATTGAAGAGAAATTCAGTTAAGAGTCATGATAACTAGGATCCAGAACCAATTTCACGGTTGTACAACCCAGGTAACTACACAGGTCTGCACTTATAAGATCCCATGCTTACTTTAAAGCTCTTCTGCTACTATTCCAAAGTTTTAATTTCATAGCTAAGGAACTCAAAAACTATGTTGATGGTCCTACTGCAATCATATTCCATTTCTCCAACTCCACCTCAAAGGCTATATTACTTAATACAAGGGGTCCAGCAGGTATTTTCCCTTATGAAGTGGTAACAGTGATAATAGCTAGCTTACCCAACTGCTAGGAAAATTCAGTGAGATAATACAGGTTGAGAGCTCATTGGTGTGCCTGACAAATATTAAACACACAACAAAGATTGGTTTTGCTGTAGCTATTACCAGTTAGATCAGATGTTAGGCACAGGTGCTGTCTTCAGTGATCTCACAGATCAGACATATGTTATCTATACATAAAACTGAATTACCCCCCAAGTCAGGAATTATCTCAACAGTATATAGAAAATATGACTCGGGCCATCAGGTCAATCTCTCTGGAACTTTGGGATCTTCCCTGGAGAGCGTTGGGACTTCCCATCCAAGACAGGTGTTCCAGGCCTCCCACCCTAATTCCAGGTGGCAATGGGACCCACATCCTAAGACAAGTAAACTCCCAAATATCACTGTTATCCAGACCTATCCCTACCAAATTTAAAATGTACACTTGACCTTAGAACATGCTGCAGCCCTGATTTTGGATAGCAATCAGAAATTTACTTCCCAAGAATCTTCATTTTTAAACTGATATCTCTGTTTTCATGGAAATACAATTTGCACCGTGGGGTCTGAAAGCAAACTTCAGACACCTCTGTTGTGATACATCATGTTCACCTCAGGTTCAGCATCACTAAAGCCAAGGGGAAAGTGGGGAGATCCTAGGGCTCAAATGTTTGATTCCTTTCCCAAGGCATAGGCATCACAAACTGCTTTTGTAACTGGGCTGGAGCTCACTGGACTGTGTCTAGCCACAAGGAGCCTTGAAAGTACAGTAGCATCTTTAAGACACTTGAAACATAATGAGAAAATTCAACTGCTTGATTTGAGAGAAGATTGGCCCAGCAGGCAACATGAAAGGATGCTGGAAATACTGAAAAGAAAAAATGGGAAAAATACAAAACTAAAAAATGAGATGATAAAGGATGTTATTATTTCAAATTTTCCTTAGCTTTGTATTGCAGCTCTTAGAAAAGAATACTAATGTAAGACAATGGGAGTATAAGAAAATCTTCAAATGTTCTATTTTTCTTTGTGGAATGGTGGCAAAAGAAAAATTACTTTTGATTATATAGCTGTCAGAAAATCTACTTTCTTATTTGAGGGTTGGTGCTTACACTGAATTCAAAGAAGTTTAGAGGTCTAAGGAATAAGCTTGAGTCCCATTCTCCCCACCACACTCACACACGAAGACATTGAGAAGTAATATCATAGGCCAATAGAGATTTTGGTCAGATATAAGAAACACAAAAGCATTCTGGGCTCTGCACTGGCACCCAGTGTCAGGAAGAAATTAGCAGGAATAATCTATGACAGGAGACTTTGTTTAATGAAATACTAAAGTCTGGGTTCTTGAACAGTCTATATATTCAAGGAACTTGAACCAAGAAACCAGGAAGTGAAGAAACTAGGTCTTGTGTTCTATCATACTTTTGTGCTGTACAATAACTTACAGGCAATGTGATTTGTTTTATTCCATAAGATTACTGAGAAGGCTATTTTAAGTTATTAAAGCATAATTTAACAAATGCTAAATGTTAGAGCACATTGAACATAGAGTTATTTTGCATACCACTATGATTTTAAAATCCCAAATCTGTAGATAGAACAACTCAGAATAAACTAGAAAAATCCTGCAAATTGCCTTAGTTTTTGGTTCTGTATGTCAAGACCTGTTCACATACCTGGACACCTATAAAAATCTACTTATTCATCTGAGAACAGGTGACACAAATCAGTTTACACTTTAGCCTACAGTTAACTCTAATATACCAAGACAAAACCATATGATAGATACTTTTGTTTGTGTGGTTTTTTTGTGCTCATAATTTCAGAAGCAGGATTATTTGTATCATCGTGTTTAATGAAATATTAAAGTCTAGGAAGAAAATGTACACCAATTAAGGCAAGACAGTACATTTTCTGATGTTTTTTATGAGGGAAATTCTCATGATTCCTTTTTTAGAACTCATCATCACTGGTGTGAGACCATTTTGGGATCACAGACTCTTTGGATGTTCAAATACTGATATGTAACCACTCCTTAAAAAAATACATATTTTCAGGTAGAGGAATAAACTTAAACTGTTCCTCAGTCCCCTCAAGAAGAAAGAAGTGGTTTAGAGTTCATTCCATTTCTCCAGAGCACCTCAGTCCAAAGATGAGAAATATGGAAAAGAAAATTAAGGATAGTGTGAGTCTCTCTGTCCCTGCCTCTGTCCCTTTCTCTGTCTCTGTCTCTGTCTCTGTCTCTGTCTCTGTCTCTGTCTTCCTGTCTGTCTGTCTGTCTGTCTGTCTGTCTGTCTGTCTGCCCCTCCTCTCAGTTTACCTGTTTGATTTGAATTTTGGATCTGCCTGCTCAGTCTCCCAAGTAGCTAGGATTACAGGTGCACACTACTGCTCCTGGCAAGCATACTGTTTTATAAAAAGGATCAAAGTCATCTTAAAAACAAATGAACACACTCTTCTCAAGGACTTAGTTGAGGCATGCATCCAATTCATAGATCACAGAAGTTGTATTTGTAATAAAATTAATGCTATGGTATTAAGCTGCATTTCTTTCTAATTGTGTCAGACAGAAAGTGCAGCTTCGGAGCACAGAGTGATCAAACTGCTCAGTCCAGCTCCAGTCTTCTCTGCCTTGGGGACACCAAAAGGGGCTGTCTGGAAAACACAAGAAGAATATTGGCATCTTCTAATACTGTGGGGGGAGTGGTAAGTCCACAAAAAGGATGTAATGATAGTAAATCCAACTAGAGGGCTGCAAAAGAAAGAAAAGAGAACTTGGAGAAACAGATAACTCCATATGGAACTCCCTTCTAAGGCATCTTGTTTTATGGCTGGGTCCCCTTATGATAGTTGAATTATGTGTCTATTTGCTACAGGGTACTCAAATATCTTCCCTACCATTACTGTTGTTGTTTCTATTAAGTCTTTTCTAGTGTCATTAACATTTAAATTGATAAGGTAAAGTGAATTATATTTTGTTTATGAAAGTAGGAGGGATCTTTCAATCCTAAGAAAGAGGAACTTCTATCTGCCTGCCTTAAGATGGGGTGAGGCCTTTCCCTGGCTTATACTCAAGGGGAAACTGACTTTTTCTAAAACCTGAGTCTGCCCGTCTTTGGACTGTAGCTTACAGCATCATGTTAAGGTTGCAACCTGTATACTCATCCTACAAATCATGGGACTTGCCTAACTCCAGAATGTGAGTCAAGTAGTTAAAATACATCTCTGTGAACATACATCTGTACATACACACACACACACACACACACACACATAATTATTTTTTCTTCTTTCTCTGGAAAGTTATGAAAAATAGACCCAGTCCTAGCCCAGGCCCAGTGAGTGTGTGGGAGCGCTTCCTGCTACCCCGTGCTGGCAGGACCTACTGGTTCCAGCCCAGGTGCAGAGTGGGTGAGACTCTCTTCCATTGCATTGGGATGCCCCCTAGCACTCTGTAGCACTTCCCCTACCCCGCCCATGGAATAGGAATTTCTGCCTCATTCAGGGAACCCCCAGACCCAGTCCTAGCCCAGGCCCTGTGAGTATGTGGGAGAGCTTCCAGCTACCCTGCACTGGTGGGACCTACTGGTCCGAGCCCAGGCACAGTGTGGGAGATATCCACTTTCAGCCTCTTGGGACACCCCCATCACTCCTTAGTACCCCCCAAAACCCCACAAACA